>NW_027168026.1:0-75796 GCF_040954835.1 Lepisosteus oculatus | reverse complement strand
GTTGTCTGAAAAAATGCGTTTATTTCGGGCTGAAAAACACGTTTTGAAAAAAGTGCTGTTACTGCCCCATAACTTACATGGGGTTGACCAAACTTGCAGAAACATGTTTATTTCTGCTGAAAAACACGTTTTAACACTTTCTGCACACTGGGGTTAAGAGCAGAGTGTGTGGGCTCTTCCGAGCCTTGCAGTTACATAGGGATTCAGTTGTCTGAAAAAACGTGTTTATTTCGGGCTGAAAAACACGTTTTGAAAAGTGTACTGTAACTGCCCCATAACTTACATGGGGTTGACCAAACTTGCAGAAACATGTTTATTTCTGCTGAAAAACATGTGTTGACACTTTCTGCACACTGGGGTTAAGAGCTGAGTGTGTGGGCTCTTCTGAGCTTTGCAGTTACATAGGGATTCAGTTGTCTGAAAAAACGCGTTTATTTCGGGCTGAAAAACACGTTTTGAAAAAAGTGCTGTAACTGCCCCATAACTTACATGAGGTTGACCAAACTTCCAGAAACATGTTTATTTCTGCTGAAAAACACGTTTTGACACTTTTTGCACACTGGGGTTAAGAGCAGAGTGTGTGGGCTCTTCTAAGCCTTGCAGTTACATAGGGATTCAGTTGTCTGAAAAACGTGTTTATTTCGGGCTGAAAAACACGTTTTGAAAAGTGTACTGTAACTGCCCCATAACTTACATGGGGTTGACCAAACTTGCAGAAACATGTTTATTTCTGCTGAAAAACATGTTTTGACACTTTCTGCACAGTGGGGTTAAGAGCTGAGTGTGTGGGCTCTTCTGAGCCTTGCAGTTACATAGGGATTCAGTTGTCTGAAAAAACGCGTTTATTTCGAGCTGAAAAACACGTTTTGAAAAAAGTGCTGTTACTGCCCCATAACTTACATGGGGTTGACCAAACTTGCAGAAACATGTTTATTTCTGCTGAAAAACATGTTTTGACACTTTCTGCACACTGGGGTTAAGAGCTGAGTGTGTGGGCTCTTCTGAGCTTTGCAGTTACATAGGGATTCAGTAAATAAACAATAAACATGACACTTTCTGCACACTGGGGTTAAGAGCAGAGTGTGTGGGCTCTTCTGAGCCTTGCAGTTACATAGGGATTCAGTTGTCTGAAAAAACGCGTTTATTTCGGGCTGAAAAACACGTTTTGAAAAAAGTGCTGTTACTGCCCCATAACTTACATGGGGTTGACCAAACTTGCAGAAACATGTTTATTTCTGCTGAAAAACACGTTTTAACACTTTCTGCACACTGGGGTTAAGAGCAGAGTGTGTGGGCTCTTCTGAGCCTTGCAGTTACATAGGGATTCAGTTGTCTGAAAAAACGTGTTTATTTCGGGCTGAAAAACACGTTTTGAAAAGTGTACTGTAACTGCCCCATAACTTACATGGGGTTGACCAAACTTGCAGAAACATGTTTATTTCCGCTGAAAATCATGTTTTGACACTTTCTGCACAGTGGGGTTAAGAGCTGAGTGTGTGGGCTCTTCTGAGCCTTGCAGTTACATAGGGATTCAGTTGTCTGAAAAAACGCGTTTATTTCGGGCTGAAAAACACGTTTTGAAAAGTGTACTGTAACTGCCCCATAACTTACATGGGGTTGACCAAACTTGCAGAAACATGTTTATTTCTGCTGAAAAACATGTTTTGACACTTTCTGCACACTGGGGTTAAGAGCAGAGTGTGTGGGCTCTTCTGAGCCTTGCAGTTACATAGGGATTCAGTTGTCTGAAAAAACGCGTTTATTTCGGGCTGAAAAACACGTTTTGAAAAAAGTGGTGTTACTGCCCCATAACTTACATGGGGTTGACCAAACTTGCAGAAACATTTTTATTTCTGCTGAAAAACATGTGTTGACACTTTCTGCACACTGGGGTTAAGAGCTGAGTGTGTGGGCTCTTCTGAGCTTTGCAGTTACATAGGGATTCAGTTGTCTGAAAAAACGTGTTTATTTCGGGCTGAAAAACACGTTTTGAAAAAAGTGCTGTTACTGCCCCATAACTTACATGGGGTTGACCAAACTTGCAGAAACATGTTTATTTCTGCTGAAAAACACGTTTTGACACTTTCTGCACACTGGGGTTAAGAGCTGAGTGTGTGGGCTCTTCTGAGCCTTGCAGTTACATAGGGATTCAGTTGTCTGAAAAAACGTGTTTATTCGGGCTGAAAAACACGTTTTGAAAAGTGTACTGTAACTGCCCCATAACTTACATGGGGTTGACCAAACTTGCAGAAACATGTTTATTTCTGCTGAAAAACATGTTTTGACACTTTCTGCACAGTGGGGTTAAGAGCTGAGTGTGTGGGCTCTTCTGAGCCTTGCAGTTACATAGGGATTCAGTTGTCTGAAAAAACGTGTTTATTTCGGGCTGAAAACACGTTTTGAAAAGTGTACTGTAACTGCCCCATAACTTACATGGGGTTGACCAAACTTGCAGAAACATGTTTATTTCTGCTGAAAAACATGTTTTGACACTTTCTGCACACTGGGGTTAAGAGCAGAGTGTGTGGGCTCTTCTGAGCCTTGCAGTTACATAGGGATTCAGTTGTCTGAAAAAACGCGTTTATTTCGGGCTGAAAAACACGTTTTGAAAAAAGTGCTGTTACTGCCCCATAACTTACATGGGGTTGACCAAACTTGCAGAAACATGTTTATTTCTGCTGAAAAACACGTTTTGACACTTTCTGCACACTGGGGTTAAGAGCAGAGTGTGTGGGCTCTTCTGAGCCTTGCAGTTACATAGGGATTCAGTTGTCTGAAAAAACGTGTTTATTTCGGGCTGAAAAACACGTTTTGAAAAAAGTGGTGTTACTGCCCCATAACTTACATGGGGTTGACCAAACTTGCAGAAACATTTTTATTTCTGCTTAAAAACATGTGTTGACACTTTCTGCACACTGGGGTTAAGAGCTGAGTGTGTGGGCTCTTCTGAGCTTTGCAGTTACATAGGGATTCAGTTGTCTGAAAAAATGCGTTTATTTCGGGCTGAAAAACACGTTTTGAAAAAAGTGCTGTTACTGCCCCATAACTTACATGGGGTTGACCAAACTTGCAGAAACATGTTTATTTCTGCTGAAAAACACGTTTTAACACTTTCTGCACACTGGGGTTAAGAGCAGAGTGTGTGGGCTCTTCCGAGCCTTGCAGTTACATAGGGATTCAGTTGTCTGAAAAAACGTGTTTATTTCGGGCTGAAAAACACGTTTTGAAAAGTGTACTGTAACTGCCCCATAACTTACATGGGGTTGACCAAACTTGCAGAAACATGTTTATTTCTGCTGAAAAACATGTGTTGACACTTTCTGCACACTGGGGTTAAGAGCTGAGTGTGTGGGCTCTTCTGAGCTTTGCAGTTACATAGGGATTCAGTTGTCTGAAAAAACGCGTTTATTTCGGGCTGAAAAACACGTTTTGAAAAAAGTGCTGTAACTGCCCCATAACTTACATGGGGTTGACCAAACTTCCAGAAACATGTTTATTTCTGCTGAAAAACACGTTTTGACACTTTTTGCACACTGGGGTTAAGAGCAGAGTGTGTGGGCTCTTCTAAGCCTTGCAGTTACATAGGGATTCAGTTGTCTGAAAAAACGTGTTTATTTCGGGCTGAAAAACACGTTTTGAAAAGTGTACTGTAACTGCCCCATAACTTACATGGGGTTGACCAAACTTGCAGAAACATGTTTATTTCTGCTGAAAAACATGTTTTGACACTTTCTGCACACTGGGGTTAAGAGCTGAGTGTGTGGGCTCTTCTGAGCTTTGCAGTTACATAGGGATTCAGTTGTCTGAAAAAACGCGTTTATTTCGGGCTGAAAAACACGTTTTGAAAAAAGTGCTGTTACTGCCCCATAACTTACATGGGGTTGACCAAACTTGCAGAAACATGTTTATTTCTGCTGAAAAACACGTTTTAACACTTTCTGCACACTGGGGTTAAGAGCAGAGTGTGTGGGCTCTTCTGAGCCTTGCAGTTACATAGGGATTCAGTTGTCTGAAAAAACGTGTTTATTTCGGGCTGAAAAACACGTTTTGAAAAGTGTACTGTAACTGCCCCATAACTTACATGGGGTTGACCAAACTTGCAGAAACATGTTTATTTCTGCTGAAAAACATGTTTTGACACTTTCTGCACACTGGGGTTAAGAGCTGAGTGTGTGGGCTCTTCTGAGCTTTGCAGTTACATAGGGATTCAGTTGTCTGAAAAAAGGCGTTTATTTCGGGCTGAAAAACACGTTTTGAAAAAAGTGCTGTTACTGCCCCATAACTTACATGGGGTTGACCAAACTTGCAGAAACATGTTTATTTCTGCTGAAAAACATGTTTTGACACTTTCTGCACACTGGGGTTAAGAGCAGAGTGTGTGGGCTCTTCTGAGCCTTGCAGTTACATAGGGATTCAGTTGTCTGAAAAAACGTGTTTATTTCGGGCTGAAAAACACGTTTTGAAAAGTGTACTGTAACTGCCCCATAACTTACATGGGGTTGACCAAACTTGCAGAAACATGTTTATTTCTGCTGAAAAACATGTTTTGACACTTTCTGCACAGTGGGGTTAAGAGCTGAGTGTGTGGGCTCTTCTGAGCCTTGCAGTTACATAGGGATTCAGTTGTCTGAAAAAGGCGTTTATTTCGGGCTGAAAAACATGTTTTGAAAAAAGTGCTGTTACTGCCCCATAACTTACATGGGGTTGACCAAACTTGCAGAAACATGTTTATTTCTGCTGAAAAACACGTTTTGACACTTTCTGCACACTGGGGTTAAGAGCAGAGTGTGTGGGCTCTTCTGAGCCTTGCAGTTACATAGGGATTCAGTTGTCTGAAAAAACGCGTTTATTTCGAGCTGAAAAACACGTTTTGAAAAAAGTGCTGTTACTGCCCCATAACTTACATGGGGTTGACCAAACTTGCAGAAACATGTTTATTTCTGCTGAAAAACATGTTTTGACACTTTCTGCACACTGGGGTTAAGAGCTGAGTGTGTGGGCTCTTCTGAGCTTTGCAGTTACATAGGGATTCAGTAAATAAACAATAAACATGACACTTTCTGCACACTGGGGTTAAGAGCAGAGTGTGTGGGCTCTTCTGAGCCTTGCAGTTACATAGGGATTCAGTTGTCTGAAAAAACGCGTTTATTTCGGGCTGAAAAACACGTTTTGAAAAAAGTGCTGTTACTGCCCCATAACTTACATGGGGTTGACCAAACTTGCAGAAACATGTTTATTTCTGCTGAAAAACACGTTTTAACACTTTCTGCACACTGGGGTTAAGAGCAGAGTGTGTGGGCTCTTCTGAGCCTTGCAGTTACATAGGGATTCAGTTGTCTGAAAAAACGTGTTTATTTCGGGCTGAAAAACACGTTTTGAAAAGTGTACTGTAACTGCCCCATAACTTACATGGGGTTGACCAAACTTGCAGAAACATGTTTATTTCTGCTGAAAAACATGTTTTGACACTTTCTGCACACTGGGGTTAAGAGCTGAGTGTGTGGGCTCTTCTGAGCTTTGCAGTTACATAGGGATTCAGTTGTCTGAAAAAAGGCGTTTATTTCGGGCTGAAAAACACGTTTTGAAAAGTGTACTGTAACTGCCCCATAACTTACATAGGGTTGACCAAACTTCCAGAAACATGTTTATTTCTGCTGAAAAACACGTTTTGACACTTTCTGCACACTGGGGTTAAGAGCAGAGTGTGTGGGCTCTTCTGAGCCTTGCAGTTACATAGGGATTCAGTTGTCTGAAAAAACGTGTTTATTTCGGGCTGAAAAACACGTTTTGGAAAGTGTACTGTAACTGCCCCATAACTTACATGGGGTTGACCAAACTTGCAGAAACATGTTTATTTCTGCTGAAAAACATGTTTTGACACTTTCTGCACAGTGGGGTTAAGAGCTGAGTGTGTGGGCTCTTCTGAGCTTTGCAGTTACATAGGGATTCAGTTGTCTGAAAAAAGGCGTTTATTTCGGGCTGAAAAACACGTTTTGAAAAAAGTGCTGTTACTGCCCCATAACTTACATGGGGTTGACCAAACTTGCAGAAACATGTTTATTTCTGCTGAAAAACACGTTTTGACACCTTCTGCACACTGGGGTTAAGAGCAGAGTGTGTGGGCTCTTCTGAGCCTTGCAGTTACATAGGGATTCAGTTGTCTGAAAAATCGCGTTTATTTCGAGCTGAAAAACACGTTTGAAAAAAGTGCTGTTACTGCCCCATAACTTACATGGGGTTGACCAAACTTGCAGAAACATGTTTATTTCTGCTGAAAAACATGTTTTGACACTTTCTGCACACTGGGGTTAAGAGCAGAGTGTGTGGGCTCTTCTGAGCCTTGCAGTTACATAGGGATTCAGTTGTCTGAAAAAACGTGTTTATTTCGGGTTGAAAAACACGTTTTGAAAAGTGTACTGTAACTGCCCCATAACTTACATGGGGTTGACCAAACTTGCAGAAACATGTTTATTTCTGCTGAAAAACATGTTTTGACACTTTCTGCACAGTGGGGTTAAGAGCTGAGTGTGTGGGCTCTTCTGAGCCTTGCAGTTACATAGGGATTCAGTTGTCTGAAAAAAGGCGTTTATTTCGGGCTGAAAAACATGTTTTGAAAAAAGTGCTGTTACTGCCCCATAACTTACATGGGGTTGACCAAACTTGCAGAAACATGTTTATTTCTGCTGAAAAACACGTTTTGACACTTTCTGCACACTGGGGTTAAGAGCTGAGTGTGTGGGCTCTTCTGAGCCTTGCAGTTACATAGGGATTCAGTTGTCTGAAAAAACGTGTTTATTTCGGGCTGAAAAACACGTTTTGAAAAGTGTACTGTAACTGCCCCATAACTTACATGGGGTTGACCAAACTTGCAGAAACATGTTTATTTCTGCTGAAAAACATGTTTTGACACTTTCTGCACAGTGGGGTTAAGAGCTGAGTGTGTGGGCTCTTCTGAGCTTTGCAGTTACATAGGGATTCAGTTGTCTGAAAAAAGGCGTTTATTTCGGGCTGAAAAACACGTTTGAAAAAAGTGCTGTTACTGCCCCATAACTTACATGAGGTTGACCAAACTTGCAGAAACATGTTTATTTCTGCTGAAAAACATGTTTTGACACTTTCTGCACACTGGGGTTAAGAGCAGAGTGTGTGGGCTCTTCTGAGCCTTGCAGTTACATAGGGATTCAGTTGTCTGAAAAAACGTGTTTATTTCGGGCTGAAAAACACGTTTTGAAAAGTGTACTGTAACTGCCCCATAACTTACATGGGGTTGACCAAACTTGCAGAAACATGTTTATTTCTGCTGAAAAACATGTTTTGACACTTTCTGCACAGTGGGGTTAAGAGCTGAGTGTGTGGGCTCTTCTGAGCCTTGCAGTTACATAGGGATTCAGTTGTCTGAAAAAAGGCGTTTATTTCGGGCTGAAAACATGTTTTGAAAAAAGTGCTGTTACTGCCCCATAACTTACATGGGGTTGACCAAACTTGCAGAAACATGTTTATTTCTGCTGAAAAACACGTTTTGACACTTTCTGCACACTGGGGTTAAGAGCAGAGTGTGTGGGCTCTTCTGAGCCTTGCAGTTACATAGGGATTCAGTTGTCTGAAAAAACGCATTTATTTCGAGCTGAAAAACACGTTTTGAAAAAAGTGCTGTTACTGCCCCATAACTTACATGGGGTTGACCAAACTTGCAGAAACATGTTTATTTCTGCTGAAAAACATGTTTTGACACTTTCTGCACACTGGGGTTAAGAGCTGAGTGTGTGGGCTCTTCTGAGCTTTGCAGTTACATAGGGATTCAGTAAATAAACAATAAACATGACACTTTCTGCACACTGGGGTTAAGAGCAGAGTGTGTGGGCTCTTCTGAGCCTTGCAGTTACATAGGGATTCAGTTGTCTGAAAAAACGCGTTTATTTCGGGCTGAAAAACACGTTTTGAAAAAAGTGCTGTTACTGCCCCATAACTTACATGGGGTTGACCAAACTTGCAGAAACATGTTTATTTCTGCTGAAAAACACGTTTTAACACTTTCTGCACACTGGGGTTAAGAGCAGAGTGTGTGGCTCTTCTGAGCCTTGCAGTTACATAGGGATTCAGTTGTCTGAAAAAACGTGTTTATTTCGGGCTGAAAAACACGTTTTGAAAAGTGTACTGTAACTGCCCCATAACTTACATGGGGTTGACCAAACTTGCAGAAACATGTTTATTTCTGCTGAAAAACATGTTTTGACACTTTCTGCACACTGGGGTTAAGAGCAGAGTGTGTGGGCTCTTCTGAGCCTTGCAGTTACATAGGGATTCAGTTGTCTGAAAAAACGTGTTTATTTCGGGCTGAAAAACACGTTTTGAAAAGTGTACTGTAACTGCCCCATAACTTACATGGGGTTGACCAAACTTGCAGAAACATGTTTATTTCTGCTGAAAAACATGTTTTGACACTTTCTGCACAGTGGGGTTAAGAGCTGAGTGTGTGGGCTCTTCTGAGCTTTGCAGTTACATAGGGATTCAGTTGTCTGAAAAAAGGCGTTTATTTCGGGCTGAAAAACACGTTTTGAAAAAAGTGCTGTTACTGCCCCATAACTTACATGGGGTTGACCAAACTTGCAGAAACATGTTTATTTCTGCTGAAAAACATGTTTTGACACTTTCTGCACACTGGGGTTAAGAGCAGAGTGTGTGGGCTCTTCTGAGCCTTGCAGTTACATAGGGATTCAGTTGTCTGAAAAATCGCATTTATTTCGAGCTGAAAAACACGTTTTGAAAAAAGTGCTGTTACTGCCCCATAACTTACATGGGGTTGACCAAACTTGCAGAAACATGTTTATTTCTGCTGAAAAACATGTTTTGACACTTTCTGCACACTGGGGTTAAGAGCAGAGTGTGTGGGCTCTTCGGAGCCTTGCAGTTACATAGGGATTCAGTTGTCTGAAAAAACGTGTTTATTTCGGGCTGAAAAACACGTTTTGAAAAGTGTACTGTAACTGCCCCATAACTTACATGGGGTTGACCAAACTTGCAGAAACATGTTTATTTCTGCTGAAAAACATGTTTTGACACTTTCTGCACAGTGGGGTTAAGAGCTGAGTGTGTGGGCTCTTCTGAGCCTTGCAGTTACATAGGGATTCAGTTGTCTGAAAAAAGGCGTTTATTTCGGGCTGAAAAACATGTTTTGAAAAAGTGCTGTTACTGCCCCATAACTTACATGGGGTTGACCAAACTTGCAGAAACATGTTTATTTCTGCTGAAAAACACGTTTTGACACTTTCTGCACACTGGGGTTAAGAGCTGAGTGTGTGGGCTCTTCTGAGCCTTGCAGTTACATAGGGATTCAGTTGTCTGAAAAAACGTGTTTATTTCGGGCTGAAAAACACGTTTTGAAAAGTGTACTGTAACTGCCCCATAACTTACATGGGGTTGACCAAACTTGCAGAAACATGTTTATTTCTGCTGAAAAACATGTTTTGACACTTTCTGCACAGTGGGGTTAAGAGCTGAGTGTGTGGGCTCTTCTGAGCCTTGCAGTTACATAGGGATTCAGTTGTCTGAAAAAACGCGTTTATTTCGGGCTGAAAAACACGTTTTGAAAAAAGTGCTGTTACTGCCCCATAACTTACATGGGGTTGACCAAACTTGCAGAAACATGTTTATTTCTGCTGAAAAACACATTATGACACTTTCTGCACACTGGGGTTAAGAGCAGAGTGTGTGGGCTCTTCTGAGCCTTGCAGTTACATAGGGATTCAGTTGTCTGAAAAAACGCGTTTATTTTGGGCTGAAAAACACGTTTTGAAAAAAGTGGTGTTACTGCCCCATAACTTACATGGGGTTGACCAAACTTGCAGAAACATTTTTATTTCTGCTGAAAAACATGTGTTGACACTTTCTGCACACTGGGGTTAAGAGCTGAGTGTGTGGGCTCTTCTGAGCTTTGCAGTTACATAGGGATTCAGTTGTCTGAAAAAAGGCGTTTATTTCGGGTTGAAAAACACGTTTTGAAAAGTGTACTGTAACTGCCCCATAACTTACATGGGGTTGACCAAACTTGCAGAAACATGTTTATTTCTGCTGAAAAACATGTGTTGACACTTTCTGCACACTGGGGTTAAGAGCTGAGTGTGTGGGCTCTTCTGAGCTTTGCAGTTACATAGGGATTCAGTTGTCTGAAAAAAGGCGTTTATTTCGGGCTGAAAAACACGTTTTGAAAAAAGTGCTGTAACTGCCCCATAACTTACATGGGGTTGACCAAACTTCCAGAAACATGTTTATTTCTGCTGAAAAACACGTTTTGACACTTTCTGCACACTGGGGTTAAGAGCAGAGTGTGTGGGCTCTTCTGAGCCTTGCAGTTACATAGGGATTCAGTTGTCTGAAAAAACGTGTTTATTTCGGGCTGAAAAACACGTTTTGAAAAGTGTACTGTAACTGCCCCATAACTTACATGGGGTTGACCAAACTTGCAGAAACATGTTTATTTCTGCTGAAAAACATGTTTTGACACTTTCTGCACAGTGGGGTTAAGAGCTGAGTGTGTGGGCTCTTCTGAGCTTTGCAGTTACATAGGGATTCAGTTGTCTGAAAAAAGGCGTTTATTTCGGGCTGAAAAACACGTTTTGAAAAAAGTGCTGTTACTGCCCCATAACTTACATGGGGTTGACCAAACTTGCAGAAACATGTTTATTTCTGCTGAAAAACACGTTTTGACACTTTCTGCACACTGGGGTTAAGAGCTGAGTGTGTGGGCTCTTCTGAGCCTTGCAGTTACATAGGGATTCAGTTGTCTGAAAAAACGTGTTATTTCGGGCTGAAAAACACGTTTTGAAAAGTGTACTGTAACTGCCCCATAACTTACATGGGGTTGACCAAACTTGCAGAAACATGTTTATTTCTGCTGAAAAACATGTTTTGACACTTTCTGCACAGTGGGGTTAAGAGCTGAGTGTGTGGGCTCTTCTGAGCCTTGCAGTTACATAGGGATTCAGTTGTCTGAAAAAAGGCGTTTATTTCGGGCTGAAAAACATGTTTTGAAAAAAGTGCTGTTACTGCCCCATAACTTACATGGGGTTGACCAAACTTGCAGAAACATGTTTATTTCTGCTGAAAAACACGTTTTGACACTTTCTGCACACTGGGGTTAAGAGCAGAGTGTGTGGGCTCTTCTGAACCTTGCAGTTACATAGGGATTCAGTTGTCTGAAAAAACGCGTTTATATCGGGCTGAAAAACACGTTTTGAAAAAAGTGCTGTTACTGCCCCATAACTTACATGGGGTTGACCAAACTTGCAGAAACATGTTTATTTCTGCTGAAAAACACGTTTTGACACTTTCTGCACACTGGGGTTAAGAGCAGAGTGTGTGGGCTCTTCTGAGCCTTGCAGTTACATAGGGATTCAGTTGTCTGAAAAAACGCGTTATTTCGGGCTGAAAAACACGTTTTGAAAAAAGTGCTGTTACTGCCCCATAACTTACATGGGGTTGACCAAACTTGCAGAAACATGTTTATTTCTGCTGAAAAACACGTTTTAACACTTTCTGCACACTGGGGTTAAGAGCAGAGTGTGTGGGCTCTTCTGAGCCTTGCAGTTACATAGGGATTCAGTTGTCTGAAAAAACGTGTTTATTTCGGGCTGAAAAACACGTTTTGAAAAGTGTACTGTAACTGCCCCATAACTTACATGGGGTTGACCAAACTTGCAGAAACATGTTTATTTCTGCTGAAAAACATGTTTTGACACTTTCTGCACACTGGGGTTAAGAGCTGAGTGTGTGGGCTCTTCTGAGCTTTGCAGTTACATAGGGATTCAGTTGTCTGAAAAAAGGCGTTTATTTCGGGCTGAAAAACACGTTTTGAAAAGTGTACTGTAACTGCCCCATAACTTACATGGGGTTGACCAAACTTGCAGAAACATGTTTATTTCTGCTGAAAAACATGTTTTGACACTTTCTGCACAGTGGGGTTAAGAGCTGAGTGTGTGGGCTCTTCTGAGCTTTGCAGTTACATAGGGATTCAGTTGTCTGAAAAAAGGCGTTTATTTCGGGCTGAAAAACACGTTTTGAAAAAAGTGCTGTTACTGCCCCATAACTTACATGGGGTTGACCAAACTTGCAGAAACATGTTTATTTCTGCTGAAAAACACGTTTTGACACTTTCTGCACACTGGGGTTAAGAGCAGAGTGTGTGGGCTCTTCTGAGCCTTGCAGTTACATAGGGATTCAGTTGTCTGAAAAAACGCGTTTATTTCGAGCTGAAAAACACGTTTTGAAAAAAGTGCTGTTACTGCCCCATAACTTACATGGGGTTGACCAAACTTGCAGAAACATGTTTATTTCTGCTGAAAAACATGTTTTGACACTTTCTGCACACTGGGGTTAAGAGCAGAGTGTGTGGGCTCTTCTGAGCCTTGCAGTTACATAGGGATTCAGTTGTCTGAAAAAACGTGTTTATTTCGGGCTGAAAAACACGTTTTGAAAAGTGTACTGTAACTGCCCCATAACTTACATGGGGTTGACCAAACTTGCAGAAACATGTTTATTTCTGCTGAAAAACATGTTTTGACACTTTCTGCACAGTGGGGTTAAGAGCTGAGTGTGTGGGCTCTTCTGAGCCTTGCAGTTACATAGGGATTCAGTTGTCTGAAAAAAGGCGTTTATTTCGGGCTGAAAAACATGTTTTGAAAAAAGTGCTGTTACTGCCCCATAACTTACATGGGGTTGACCAAACTTGCAGAAACATGTTTATTTCTGCTGAAAAACACGTTTTGACACTTTCTGCACACTGGGGTTAAGAGCAGAGTGTGTGGGCTCTTCTGAGCCTTGCAGTTACATAGGGATTCAGTTGTCTGAAAAAACGCGTTTATTTCGAGCTGAAAAACACGTTTTGAAAAAAGTGCTGTTACTGCCCCATAACTTACATGGGGTTGACCAAACTTGCAGAAACATGTTTATTTCTGCTGAAAAACATGTTTTGACACTTTCTGCACACTGGGGTTAAGAGCTGAGTGTGTGGGCTCTTCTGAGCTTTGCAGTTACATAGGGATTCAGTAAATAAACAATAAACATGACACTTTCTGCACACTGGGGTTAAGAGCAGAGTGTGTGGGCTCTTCTGAGCCTTGCAGTTACATAGGGATTCAGTTGTCTGAAAAAAGGCGTTTATTTCGGGCTGAAAAACATGTTTTGAAAAAAGTGCTGTTACTGCCCCATAACTTACATGGGGTTGACCAAACTTGCAGAAACATGTTTATTTCTGCTGAAAAACACGTTTTGACACTTTCTGCACACTGGGGTTAAGAGCAGAGTGTGTGGGCTCTTCTGAGCCTTGCAGTTACATAGGGATTCAGTTGTCTGAAAAACGCGTTTATTTCGAGCTGAAAACACGTTTTGAAAAAAGTGCTGTTACTGCCCCATAACTTACATGGGGTTGACCAAACTTGCAGAAACATGTTTATTTCTGCTGAAAAACATGTTTTGACACTTTCTGCACACTGGGGTTAAGAGCTGAGTGTGTGGGCTCTTCTGAGCTTTGCAGTTACATAGGGATTCAGTAAATAAACAATAAACATGACACTTTCTGCACACTGGGGTTAAGAGCAGAGTGTGTGGGCTCTTCTGAGCCTTGCAGTTACATAGGGATTCAGTTGTCTGAAAAAAGGCGTTTATTTCGGGCTGAAAAACACGTTTTGAAAAAAGTGCTGTTACTGCCCCATAACTTACATGGGGTTGACCAAACTTGCAGAAACATGTTTATTTCTGCTGAAAAACACGTTTTGACTCTTTCTGCACACTGGGGTTAAGAGCAGAGTGTGTGGGCTCTTCTGAACCTTGCAGTTACATAGGGATTCAGTTGTCTGAAAAAACGTGTTTATTTCGGGCTGAAAAACACGTTTTGAAAAGTGTACTGTAACTGCCCCATAACTTACATGGGGTTGACCAAACTTGCAGAAACATGTTTATTTCTGCTGAAAAACATGTTTTGACACTTTCTGCACAGTGGGGTTAAGAGCTGAGTGTGTGGGCTCTTCTGAGCTTTGCAGTTACATAGGGATTCAGTTGTATGAAAAAAGGCGTTTATTTCGGGCTGAAAAACACGTTTTGAAAAAAGTGCTGTTACTGCCCCATAACTTACATGGGGTTGACCAAACTTGCAGAAACATGTTTATTTCTGCTGAAAAACACGTTTTGACACTTTCTGCACACTGGGGTTAAGAGCAGAGTGTGTGGGCTCTTCTGAGCCTTGCAGTTACATAGGGATTCAGTTGTCTGAAAAATCGCGTTTATTTCGAGCTGAAAAACACGTTTTGAAAATAGTGCTGTTACTGCCCCATAACTTACATGGGGTTGACCAAACTTGCAGAAACATGTTTATTTCTTCTGAAAAACATGTTTTGACACTTTCTGCACACTGGGGTTAAGAGCAGAGTGTGTGGGCTCTTCTGAGCCTTGCAGTTACATAGGGATTCAGTTGTCTGAAAAAACGTGTTTATTTCGGGCTGAAAAACACGTTTTGAAAAGTGTACTGTAACTGCCCCATAACTTACATGGGGTTGACCAAACTTGCAGAAACATGTTTATTTCTGCTGAAAAACATGTTTTGACACTTTCTGCACAGTGGGGTTAAGAGCTGAGTGTGTGGGCTCTTCTGAGCCTTGCAGTTACATAGGGATTCAGTTGTCTGAAAAAAGGCGTTTATTTCGGGCTGAAAAACATGTTTTGAAAAAAGTGCTGTTACTGCCCCATAACTTACATGGGGTTGACCAAACTTGCAGAAACATGTTTATTTCTGCTGAAAAACACGTTTTGACACTTTCTGCACACTGGGGTTAAGAGCTGAGTTTGTGGGCTCTTCTGAGCCTTGCAGTTACATAGGGATTCAGTTGTCTGAAAAAACGTGTTTATTTCGGGCTGAAAAACACGTTTTGAAAAGTGTACTGTAACTGCCCCATAACTTACATGGGGTTGACCAAACTTGCAGAAACATGTTTATTTCTGCTGAAAAACATGTTTTGACACTTTCTGCACAGTGGGGTTAAGAGCTGAGTGTGTGGGCTCTTCTGAGCCTTGCAGTTACATAGGGATTCAGTTGTCTGAAAAAACGCGTTTATTTCGGGCTGAAAAACACGTTTTGAAAAGTGTACTGTAACTGCCCCATAACTTACATGGGGTTGACCAAACTTGCAGAAACATGTTTATTTCTGCTGAAAAACATGTTTTGACACTTTCTGCACACTGGGGTTAAGAGCAGAGTGTGTGGGCTCTTCTGAGCCTTGCAGTTACATAGGGATTCAGTTGTCTGAAAAAACGCGTTTATTTCGGGCTGAAAAACACGTTTTGAAAAAAGTGCTGTTACTGCCCCATAACTTACATGGGGTTGACCAAACTTGCAGAAACATGTTTATTTCTGCTGAAAAACACATTATGACACTTTCTGCACACTGGGGTTAAGAGCAGAGTGTGTGGGCTCTTCTGAGCCTTGCAGTTACATAGGGATTCAGTTGTCTGAAAAAACGCGTTTATTTCGGGCTGAAAAACACGTTTTGAAAAAAGTGGTGTTACTGCCCCATAACTTACATGGGGTTGACCAAACTTGCAGAAACATTTTTATTTCTGCTGAAAAACATGTGTTGACACTTTCTGCACACTGGGGTTAAGAGCTGAGTGTGTGGGCTCTTCTGAGCTTTGCAGTTACATAGGGATTCAGTTGTCTGAAAAAAGGCGTTTATTTCGGGCTGAAAAACACGTTTTGAAAAGTGTACTGTAACTGCCCCATAACTTACATGGGGTTGACCAAACTTGCAGAAACATGTTTATTTCTGCTGAAAAACACGTTTTGACACTTTCTGCACACTGGGGTTAAGAGCAGAGTGTGTGGGCTCTTCTGAGCCTTGCAGTTACATAGGGATTCAGTTGTCTGAAAAAACGTGTTTATTTCGGGCTGAAAAACACGTTTTGAAAAAAGTGGTGTTACTGCCCCATAACTTACATGGGGTTGACCAAACTTGCAGAAACATTTTTATTTCTGCTGAAAAACATGTGTTGACACTTTCTGCACACTGGGGTTAAGAGCTGAGTGTGTGGGCTCTTCTGAGCCTTGCAGTTAAATAGGGATTCAGTTGTCTGAAAAAACGTGTTTATTTCGGGCTGAAAAACACGTTTTGAAAAGTGTACTGTAACTGCCCCATAACTTACATGGGGTTGACCAAACTTGCAGAAACATGTTTATTTCTGCTGAAAAACATGTTTTGACACTTTCTGCACAGTGGGGTTAAGAGCTGAGTGTGTGGGCTCTTCTGAGCTTTGCAGTTACATAGGGATTCAGTTGTCTGAAAAAAGGCGTTTATTTCGGGCTGAAAAACACGTTTTGAAAAAAGTGCTGTTACTGCCCCATAACTTACATGGGGTTGACCAAACTTGCAGAAACATGTTTATTTCTGCTGAAAAACATGTTTTGACACTTTCTGCACACTGGGGTTAAGAGCTGAGTGTGTGGGCTCTTCTGAGCCTTGCAGTTACATAGGGATTCAGTTGTCTGAAAAAACGTGTTTATTTCGGGCTGAAAAACACGTTTTGAAAAGTGTACTGTAACTGCCCCATAACTTACATGGGGTTGACCAAACTTGCAGAAACATGTTTATTTCTGCTGAAAAACATGTTTTGACACTTTCTGCACAGTGGGGTTAAGAGCTGAGTGTGTGGGCTCTTCTGAGCCTTGCAGTTACATAGGGATTCAGTTGTCTGAAAAAAGGCGTTTATTTCGGGCTGAAAAACACGTTTTGAAAAAAGTGCTGTTACTGCCCCATAACTTACATGGGGTTGACCAAACTTGCAGAAACATGTTTATTTCTGCTGAAAAACACGTTTTGACACTTTCTGCACACTGGGGTTAAGAGCAGAGTGTGTGGGCTCTTCTGAACCTTGCAGTTACATAGGGATTCAGTTGTCTGAAAAAACGCGTTTATATCGGGCTGAAAAACACGTTTTGAAAAAAGTGCTGTTACTGCCCCATAACTTACATGGGGTTGACCAAACTTGCAGAAACATGTTTATTTCTGCTGAAAAACACGTTTTGACACTTTCTGCACACTGGGGTTAAGAGCAGAGTGTGTGGGCTCTTCTGAGCCTTGCAGTTACATAGGGATTCAGTTGTCTGAAAAAACGGTTTATTTCGGGCTGAAAAACACGTTTTGAAAAAAGTGCTGTTACTGCCCCATAACTTACATGGGGTTGACCAAACTTGCAGAAACATGTTTATTTCTGCTGAAAAACACGTTTTAACACTTTCTGCACACTGGGGTTAAGAGCAGAGTGTGTGGGCTCTTCTGAGCCTTGCAGTTACATAGGGATTCAGTTGTCTGAAAAAACGTGTTTATTTCGGGCTGAAAAACACGTTTTGAAAAGTGTACTGTAACTGCCCCATAACTTACATGGGGTTGACCAAACTTGCAGAAACATGTTTATTTCTGCTGAAAAACATGTTTTGACACTTTCTGCACACTGGGGTTAAGAGCTGAGTGTGTGGGCTCTTCTGAGCTTTGCAGTTACATAGGGATTCAGTTGTCTGAAAAAAAGGCGTTTATTTCGGGCTGAAAAACACGTTTTGAAAAGTGTACTGTAACTGCCCCATAACTTACATGGGGTTGACCAAACTTCCAGAAACATGTTTATTTCTGCTGAAAAACACGTTTTGACACTTTCTGCACACTGGGGTTAAGAGCAGAGTGTGTGGGCTCTTCTGAGCCTTGCAGTTACATAGGGATTCAGTTGTCTGAAAAAACGTGTTTATTTCGGGCTGAAAAACACGTTTTGAAAAGTGTACTGTAACTGCCCCATAACTTACATGGGGTTGACCAAACTTGCAGAAACATGTTTATTTCTGCTGAAAAACATGTTTTGACACTTTCTGCACAGTGGGGTTAAGAGCTGAGTGTGTGGGCTCTTCTGAGCTTTGCAGTTACATAGGGATTCAGCTGTCTGAAAAAAGGCGTTTATTTCGGGCTGAAAAACACGTTTTGAAAAAAGTGCTGTTACTGCCCCATAACTTATATGGGGTTGACCAAACTTGCAGAAACATGTTTATTTCTGCTGAAAAACACGTTTTGACACTTTCTGCACACTGGGGTTAAGAGCAGAGTGTGTGGGCTCTTCTGAGCCTTGCAGTTACATAGGGATTCAGTTGTCTGAAAAAACGCGTTTATTTCGAGCTGAAAAACACGTTTTGAAAAAAGTGCTGTTACTGCCCCATAACTTACATGGGGTTGACCAAACTTGCAGAAACATGTTTATTTCTGCTGAAAAACATGTTTTGACACTTTCTGCACACTGGGGTTAAGAGCAGAGTGTGTGGGCTCTTCTGAGCCTTGCAGTTACATAGGGATTCAGTTGTCTGAAAAAACGTGTTTATTTCGGGCTGAAAAACACGTTTTGAAAAGTGTACTGTAACTGCCCCATAACTTACATGGGGTTGACCAAACTTGCAGAAACATGTTTATTTCTGCTGAAAAACATGTTTTGACACTTTCTGCACAGTGGGGTTAAGAGCTGAGTGTGTGGGCTCTTCTGAGCCTTGCAGTTACATAGGGATTCAGTTGTCTGAAAAAGGCGTTATTTCGGGGCTGAAAAACATGTTTTGAAAAAGTGCTGTTACTGCCCCATAACTTACATGGGGTTGACCAAACTTGCAGAAACATGTTTATTTCTGCTGAAAAAAACACGTTTTGACACTTTCTGCACACTGGGGTTAAGAGCAGAGTGTGTGGGCTCTTCTGAGCCTTGCAGTTACATAGGGATTCAGTTGTCTGAAAAAACGTGTTTATTTCGGGCTGAAAAACACGTTTTGAAAAGTGTACTGTAACTGCCCCATAACTTACATGGGGTTGACCAAACTTGCAGAAACATGTTTATATCTGCTGAAAAACATGTTTTGACACTTTCTGCACAGTGGGGTTAAGAGCTGAGTGTGTGGGCTCTTCTGAGCCTTGCAGTTACATAGGGATTCAGTTGTCTGAAAAAACGCGTTTATTTCGGGCTGAAAAACACGTTTTGAAAAGTGTACTGTAACTGCCCCATAACTTACATGGGGTTGACCAAACTTGCAGAAACATGTTTATTTCTGCTGAAAAACATGTTTTGACACTTTCTGCACACTGGGGTTAAGAGCAGAGTGTGTGGGCTCTTCTGAGCCTTGCAGTTACATAGGGATTCAGTTGTCTGAAAAAACGCGTTTATTTCGGGCTGAAAAACACGTTTTGAAAAAAGTGCTGTTACTGCCCCATAACTTACATGGGGTTGACCAAACTTGCAGAAACATGTTTATTTCTGCTGAAAAACACATTATGACACTTTCTGCACACTGGGGTTAAGAGCAGAGTGTGTGGGCTCTTCTGAGCCTTGCAGTTACATAGGGATTCAGTTGTCTGAAAAAACGCGTTTATTTCGGGCTGAAAAACACGTTTTGAAAAAAGTGGTGTTACTGCCCCATAACTTACATGGGGTTGACCAAACTTGCAGAAACATTTTTATTTCTGCTGAAAAACATGTGTTGACACTTTCTGCACACTGGGGTTAAGAGCTGAGTGTGTGGGCTCTTCTGAGCTTTGCAGTTACATAGGGATTCAGTTGTCTGAAAAAAGGCGTTTATTTCGGGCTGAAAAACACGTTTTGAAAAGTGTACTGTAACTGCCCCATAACTTACATGGGGTTGACCAAACTTGCAGAAACATGTTTATTTCTGCTGAAAAACACGTTTTGACACTTTCTGCACACTGGGGTTAAGAGCAGAGTGTGTGGGCTCTTCTGAGCCTTGCAGTTACATAGGGATTCAGTTGTCTGAAAAAACGTGTTTATTTCGGGCTGAAAAACACGTTTTGAAAAAAGTGGTGTTACTGCCCCATAACTTACATGGGGTTGACCAAACTTGCAGAAACATTTTTATTTCTGCTGAAAAACATGTGTTGACACTTTCTGCACACTGGGGTTAAGAGCTGAGTGTGTGGGCTCTTCTGAGCCTTGCAGTTACATAGGGATTCAGTTGTCTGAAAAAACGTGTTTATTTCGGGCTGAAAAACACGTTTTGAAAAGTGTACTGTAACTGCCCCATAACTTACATGGGGTTGACCAAACTTGCAGAAACATGTTTATTTCTGCTGAAAAACATGTTTTGACACTTTCTGCACAGTGGGGTTAAGAGCTGAGTGTGTGGGCTCTTCTGAGCTTTGCAGTTACATAGGGATTCAGTTGTCTGAAAAAAGGCGTTTATTTCGGGCTGAAAAACACGTTTTGAAAAAAGTGCTGTTACTGCCCCATAACTTACATGGGGTTGACCAAACTTGCAGAAACATGTTTATTTCTGCTGAAAAACACGTTTTGACACTTTCTGCACACTGGGGTTAAGAGCTGAGTGTGTGGGCTCTTCTGAGCCTTGCAGTTACATAGGGATTCAGTTGTCTGAAAAAACGTGTTTATTTCGGGCTGAAAAACACGTTTTGAAAAGTGTACTGTAACTGCCCCATAACTTACATGGGGTTGACCAAACTTGCAGAAACATGTTTATTTCTGCTGAAAAACATGTTTTGACACTTTCTGCACAGTGGGGTTAAGAGCTGAGTGTGTGGGCTCTTCTGAGCCTTGCAGTTACATAGGGATTCAGTTGTCTGAAAAAAGGCGTTTATTTCGGGCTGAAAAACACGTTTTGAAAAAAGTGCTGTTACTGCCCCATAACTTACATGGGGTTGACCAAACTTGCAGAAACATGTTTATTTCTGCTGAAAAACACATTATGACACTTTCTGCACACTGGGGTTAAGAGCAGAGTGTGTGGGCTCTTCTGAGCCTTGCAGTTACATAGGGATTCAGTTGTCTGAAAAAACGCGTTTATTTCGGGCTGAAAAACACGTTTTGAAAAAAGTGGTGTTACTGCCCCATAACTTACATGGGGTTGACCAAACTTGCAGAAACATTTTTATTTCTGCTGAAAAACATGTGTTGACACTTTCTGCACACTGGGGTTAAGAGCTGAGTGTGTGGGCTCTTCTGAGCTTTGCAGTTACATAGGGATTCAGTTGTCTGAAAAAAGGCGTTTATTTCGGGCTGAAAAACACGTTTTGAAAAGTGTACTGTAACTGCCCCATAACTTACATGGGGTTGACCAAACTTGCAGAAACATGTTTATTTCTGCTGAAAAACACGTTTTGACACTTTCTGCACACTGGGGTTAAGAGCAGAGTGTGTGGGCTCTTCTGAGCCTTGCAGTTACATAGGGATTCAGTTGTCTGAAAAAACGTGTTTATTTCGGGCTGAAAAACACGTTTTGAAAAAAGTGGTGTTACTGCCCCATAACTTACATGGGGTTGACCAAACTTGCAGAAACATTTTTATTTCTGCTGAAAAACATGTGTTGACACTTTCTGCACACTGGGGTTAAGAGCTGAGTGTGTGGGCTCTTCTGAGCCTTGCAGTTACATAGGGATTCAGTTGTCTGAAAAAACGTGTTTATTTCGGGCTGAAAAACACGTTTTGAAAAGTGTACTGTAACTGCCCCATAACTTACATGGGGTTGACCAAACTTGCAGAAACATGTTTATTTCTGCTGAAAAACATGTTTTGACACTTTCTGCACAGTGGGGTTAAGAGCTGAGTGTGTGGGCTCTTCTGAGCTTTGCAGTTACATAGGGATTCAGTTGTCTGAAAAAAGGCGTTTATTTCGGGCTGAAAAACACGTTTTGAAAAAAGTGCTGTTACTGCCCCATAACTTACATGGGGTTGACCAAACTTGCAGAAACATGTTTATTTCTGCTGAAAAACACGTTTTGACACTTTCTGCACACTGGGGTTAAGAGCTGAGTGTGTGGGCTCTTCTGAGCCTTGCAGTTACATAGGGATTCAGTTGTCTGAAAAAACGTGTTTATTTCGGGCTGAAAAACACGTTTTGAAAAGTGTACTGTAACTGCCCCATAACTTACATGGGGTTGACCAAACTTGCAGAAACATGTTTATTTCTGCTGAAAAACATGTTTTGACACTTTCTGCACAGTGGGGTTAAGAGCTGAGTGTGTGGGCTCTTCTGAGCCTTGCAGTTACATAGGGATTCAGTTGTCTGAAAAAAGGCGTTTATTTCGGGCTGAAAAACACGTTTTGAAAAAAGTGCTGTTACTGCCCCATAACTTACATGGGGTTGACCAAACTTGCAGAAACATGTTTATTTCTGCTGAAAAACATGTTTTGACACTTTCTGCACACTGGGGTTAAGAGCTGAGTGTGTGGGCTCTTCTGAGCTTTGCAGTTACATAGGGATTCAGTTGTCTGAAAAAAGGCGTTTATTTCGGGCTGAAAAACACGTTTTGAAAAAAGTGCTGTTACTGCCCCATAACTTACATGGGGTTGACCAAACTTGCAGAAACATGTTTATTTCTGCTGAAAAACACGTTTTGACACTTTCTGCACACTGGGGTTAAGAGCAGAGTGTGTGGGCTCTTCTGAACCTTGCAGTTACATAGGGATTCAGTTGTCTGAAAAAACGCGTTTATATCGGGCTGAAAAACACGTTTTGAAAAAAGTGCTGTTACTGCCCCATAACTTACATGGGGTTGACCAAACTTGCAGAAACATGTTTATTTCTGCTGAAAAACACGTTTTGACACTTTCTGCACACTGGGGTTAAGAGCAGAGTGTGTGGGCTCTTCTGAGCTTTGCAGTTACATAGGGATTCAGTTGTCTGAAAAAAGGCGTTTATTTCGGGCTGAAAAACACGTTTTGAAAAGTGTACTGTAACTGCCCCATAACTTACATGGGGTTGACCAAACTTCCAGAAACATGTTTATTTCTGCTGAAAAACACGTTTTTACACTTTCTGCACACTGGGGTTAAGAGCAGAGTGTGTGGGCTCTTCTGAGCCTTGCAGTTACATAGGGATTCAGTTGTCTGAAAAAACGTGTTTATTTCGGGCTGAAAAACACGTTTTGAAAAGTGTACTGTAACTGCCCCATAACTTACATGGGGTTGACCAAACTTGCAGAAACATGTTTATTTCTGCTGAAAAACATGTTTTGACACTTTCTGCACAGTGGGGTTAAGAGCTGAGTGTGTGGGCTCTTCTGAGCTTTGCAGTTACATAGGGATTCAGTTGTCTGAAAAAACGCGTTTATTTCGAGCTGAAAAACACGTTTTGAAAAAAGTGCTGTTACTGCCCCATAACTTACATGGGGTTGACCAAACTTGCAGAAACATGTTTATTTCTGCTGAAAAACATGTTTTGACACTTTCTGCACACTGGGGTTAAGAGCAGAGTGTGTGGGCTCTTCTGAGCCTTGCAGTTACATAGGGATTCAGTTGTCTGAAAAAACGTGTTTATTTCGGGCTGAAAAACACGTTTTGAAAAGTGTACTGTAACTGCCCCATAACTTACATGGGGTTGACCAAACTTGCAGAAACATGTTTATTTCTGCTGAAAAACATGTGTTGACACTTTCTGCACACTGGGGTTAAGAGCTGAGTGTGTGGGCTCTTCTGAGCTTTGCAGTTACATAGGGATTCAGTTGTCTGAAAAAAGGCGTTTATTTCGGGCTGAAAAACACGTTTTGAAAAAAGTGCTGTAACTGCCCCATAACTTACATGGGGTTGACCAAACTTCCAGAAACATGTTTATTTCTGCTGAAAAACACGTTTTGACACTTTCTGCACACTGGGGTTAAGAGCAGAGTGTGTGGGCTCTTCTGAGCCTTGCAGTTACATAGGGATTCAGTTGTCTGAAAAAACGTGTTTATTTCGGGCTGAAAAACACGTTTTGAAAAGTGTACTGTAACTGCCCCATAACTTACATGGGGTTGACCAAACTTGCAGAAACATGTTTATTTCTGCTGAAAAACATGTTTTGACACTTTCTGCACAGTGGGGTTAAGAGCTGAGTGTGTGGGCTCTTCTGAGCCTTGCAGTTACATAGGGATTCAGTTGTCTGAAAAAAGGCGTTTATTTCGGGCTGAAAAACATGTTTTGAAAAAAGTGCTGTTACTGCCCCATAACTTACATGGGGTTGACCAAACTTGCAGAAACATGTTTATTTCTGCTGAAAAACACGTTTTGACACTTTCTGCACACTGGGGTTAAGAGCAGAGTGTGTGGGCTCTTCTGAGCCTTGCAGTTACATAGGGATTCAGTTGTCTGAAAAAACGTGTTTATTTCGGGCTGAAAAACACGTTTTGAAAAGTGTACTGTAACTGCCCCATAACTTACATGGGGTTGACCAAACTTGCAGAAACATGTTTATTTCTGCTGAAAAACATGTTTTGACACTTTCTGCACAGTGGGGTTAAGAGCTGAGTGTGTGGGCTCTTCTGAGCCTTGCAGTTACATAGGGATTCAGTTGTCTGAAAAAAGGCGTTTATTTCGGGCTGAAAAACATGTTTTGAAAAAAGTGCTGTTACTGCCCCATAACTTACATGGGGTTGACCAAACTTGCAGAAACATGTTTATTTCTGCTGAAAAACACGTTTTGACACTTTCTGCACACTGGGGTTAAGAGCTGAGTGTGTGGGCTCTTCTGAGCCTTGCAGTTACATAGGGATTCAGTTGTCTGAAAAAACGTGTTTATTTCGGGCTGAAAAACACGTTTTGAAAAGTGTACTGTAACTGCCCCATAACTTACATGGGGTTGACCAAACTTGCAGAAACATGTTTATATCTGCTGAAAAACATGTTTTGACACTTTCTGCACAGTGGGGTTAAGAGCTGAGTGTGTGGGCTCTTCTGAGCCTTGCAGTTACATAGGGATTCAGTTGTCTGAAAAAACGCGTTTATTTCGGGCTGAAAAACACGTTTTGAAAAGTGTACTGTAACTGCCCCATAACTTACATGGGGTTGACCAAACTTGCAGAAACATGTTTATTTCTGCTGAAAAACATGTTTTGACACTTTCTGCACACTGGGGTTAAGAGCAGAGTGTGTGGGCTCTTCTGAGCCTTGCAGTTACATAGGGATTCAGTTGTCTGAAAAAACGCGTTTATTTCGGGCTGAAAAACACGTTTTGAAAAAAGTGCTGTTACTGCCCCATAACTTACATGGGGTTGACCAAACTTGCAGAAACATGTTTATTTCTGCTGAAAAACACATTATGACACTTTCTGCACACTGGGGTTAAGAGCAGAGTGTGTGGGCTCTTCTGAGCCTTGCAGTTACATAGGGATTCAGTTGTCTGAAAAAACGCGTTTATTTCGGGCTGAAAAACACGTTTTGAAAAAAGTGGTGTTACTGCCCCATAACTTACATGGGGTTGACCAAACTTGCAGAAACATTTTTATTTCTGCTGAAAAACATGTGTTGACACTTTCTGCACACTGGGGTTAAGAGCTGAGTGTGTGGGCTCTTCTGAGCTTTGCAGTTACATAGGGATTCAGTTGTCTGAAAAAAGGCGTTTATTTCGGGCTGAAAAACACGTTTTGAAAAGTGTACTGTAACTGCCCCATAACTTACATGGGGTTGACCAAACTTGCAGAAACATGTTTATTTCTGCTGAAAAACACGTTTTGACACTTTCTGCACACTGGGGTTAAGAGCAGAGTGTGTGGGCTCTTCTGAGCCTTGCAGTTACATAGGGATTCAGTTGTCTGAAAAAACGTGTTTATTTCGGGCTGAAAAACACGTTTTGAAAAAAGTGGTGTTACTGCCCCATA
This sequence comes from Lepisosteus oculatus, assembly GCF_040954835.1. Classification (NCBI taxonomy): domain Eukaryota; kingdom Metazoa; phylum Chordata; class Actinopteri; order Semionotiformes; family Lepisosteidae; genus Lepisosteus; species Lepisosteus oculatus. The sequence goes on along the minus strand of NW_027168026.1, from coordinate 50,141 downwards.
ACTTACATGGGGTTGACCAAACTTGCAGAAACATGTTTATTTCTGCTGAAAAACACGTTTTGACACTTTCTGCACACTGGGGTTAAGAGCTGAGTGTGTGGGCTCTTCTGAGCCTTGCAGTTACATAGGGATTCAGTTGTCTGAAAAAACGTGTTTATTTCGGGCTGAAAAACACGTTTTGAAAAGTGTACTGTAACTGCCCCATAACTTACATGGGGTTGACCAAACTTGCAGAAACATGTTTATTTCTGCTGAAAAACATGTTTTGACACTTTCTGCACAGTGGGGTTAAGAGCTGAGTGTGTGGGCTCTTCTGAGCCTTGCAGTTACATAGGGATTCAGTTGTCTGAAAAAAGGCGTTTATTTCGGGCTGAAAAACACGTTTTGAAAAAAGTGCTGTTACTGCCCCATAACTTACATGGGGTTGACCAAACTTGCAGAAACATGTTTATTTCTGCTGAAAAACATGTTTTGACACTTTCTGCACACTGGGGTTAAGAGCTGAGTGTGTGGGCTCTTCTGAGCTTTGCAGTTACATAGGGATTCAGTTGTCTGAAAAAAGGCGTTTATTTCGGGCTGAAAAACACGTTTTGAAAAAAGTGCTGTTACTGCCCCATAACTTACATGGGGTTGACCAAACTTGCAGAAACATGTTTATTTCTGCTGAAAAACACGTTTTGACACTTTCTGCACACTGGGGTTAAGAGCAGAGTGTGTGGGCTCTTCTGAACCTTGCAGTTACATAGGGATTCAGTTGTCTGAAAAAACGCGTTTATATCGGGCTGAAAAACACGTTTTGAAAAAAGTGCTGTTACTGCCCCATAACTTACATGGGGTTGACCAAACTTGCAGAAACATGTTTATTTCTGCTGAAAAACACGTTTTGACACTTTCTGCACACTGGGGTTAAGAGCAGAGTGTGTGGGCTCTTCTGAGCCTTGCAGTTACATAGGGATTCAGTTGTCTGAAAAAACGCGTTTATTTCGGGCTGAAAAACACGTTTTGAAAAAAGTGCTGTTACTGCCCCATAACTTACATGGGGTTGACCAAACTTGCAGAAACATGTTTATTTCTGCTGAAAAACACGTTTTAACACTTTCTGCACACTGGGGTTAAGAGCAGAGTGTGTGGGCTCTTCTGAGCCTTGCAGTTACATAGGGATTCAGTTGTCTGAAAAAACGTGTTTATTTCGGGCTGAAAAACACGTTTTGAAAAGTGTACTGTAACTGCCCCATAACTTACATGGGGTTGACCAAACTTGCAGAAACATGTTTATTTCTGCTGAAAAACATGTTTTGACACTTTCTGCACACTGGGGTTAAGAGCTGAGTGTGTGGGCTCTTCTGAGCTTTGCAGTTACATAGGGATTCAGTTGTCTGAAAAAAGGCGTTTATTTCGGGCTGAAAAACACGTTTTGAAAAGTGTACTGTAACTGCCCCATAACTTACATGGGGTTGACCAAACTTCCAGAAACATGTTTATTTCTGCTGAAAAACACGTTTTGACACTTTCTGCACACTGGGGTTAAGAGCAGAGTGTGTGGGCTCTTCTGAGCTTTGCAGTTACATAGGGATTCAGTTGTCTGAAAAAAGGCGTTTATTTCGGGCTGAAAAACACGTTTTGAAAAAAGTGCTGTTACTGCCCCATAACTTACATGGGGTTGACCAAACTTGCAGAAACATGTTTATTTCTGCTGAAAAACACGTTTTGACACTTTCTGCACACTGGGGTTAAGAGCAGAGTGTGTGGGCTCTTCTGAGCCTTGCAGTTACATAGGGATTCAGTTGTCTGAAAAAACGCGTTTATTTCGAGCTGAAAAACACGTTTTGAAAAAAGTGCTGTTACTGCCCCATAACTTACATGGGGTTGACCAAACTTGCAGAAACATGTTTATTTCTGCTGAAAAACATGTTTTGACACTTTCTGCACACTGGGGTTAAGAGCAGAGTGTGTGGGCTCTTCTGAGCCTTGCAGTTACATAGGGATTCAGTTGTCTGAAAAAACGTGTTTATTTCGGGCTGAAAAACACGTTTTGAAAAGTGTACTGTAACTGCCCCATAACTTACATGGGGTTGACCAAACTTGCAGAAACATGTTTATTTCTGCTGAAAAACATGTTTTGACACTTTCTGCACAGTGGGGTTAAGAGCTGAGTGTGTGGGCTCTTCTGAGCCTTGCAGTTACATAGGGATTCAGTTGTCTGAAAAAACGCGTTTATTTCGAGCTGAAAAACACGTTTTGAAAAAAGTGCTGTTACTGCCCCATAACTTACATGGGGTTGACCAAACTTGCAGAAACATGTTTATTTCTGCTGAAAAACATGTTTTGACACTTTCTGCACACTGGGGTTAAGAGCTGAGTGTGTGGGCTCTTCTGAGCTTTGCAGTTACATAGGGATTCAGTAAATAAACAATAAACATGACACTTTCTGCACACTGGGGTTAAGAGCAGAGTGTGTGGGCTCTTCTGAGCCTTGCAGTTACATAGGGATTCAGTTGTCTGAAAAAACGCGTTTATTTCGGGCTGAAAAACACGTTTTGAAAAAAGTGCTGTTACTGCCCCATAACTTACATGGGGTTGACCAAACTTGCAGAAACATGTTTATTTCTGCTGAAAAACACGTTTTAACACTTTCTGCACACTGGGGTTAAGAGCAGAGTGTGTGGGCTCTTCTGAGCCTTGCAGTTACATAGGGATTCAGTTGTCTGAAAAAACGTGTTTATTTCGGGCTGAAAAACACGTTTTGAAAAGTGTACTGTAACTGCCCCATAACTTACATGGGGTTGACCAAACTTGCAGAAACATGTTTATTTCTGCTGAAAAACATGTTTTGACACTTTCTGCACACTGGGGTTAAGAGCTGAGTGTGTGGGCTCTTCTGAGCTTTGCAGTTACATAGGGATTCAGTTGTCTGAAAAAAGGCGTTTATTTCGGGCTGAAAAACACGTTTTGAAAAGTGTACTGTAACTGCCCCATAACTTACATGGGGTTGACCAAACTTCCAGAAACATGTTTATTTCTGCTGAAAAACACGTTTTGACACTTTCTGCACACTGGGGTTAAGAGCAGAGTGTGTGGGCTCTTCTGAGCCTTGCAGTTACATAGGGATTCAGTTGTCTGAAAAAACGTGTTTATTTCGGGCTGAAAAACACGTTTTGAAAAGTGTACTGTAACTGCCCCATAACTTACATGGGGTTGACCAAACTTGCAGAAACATGTTTATTTCTGCTGAAAAACATGTTTTGACACTTTCTGCACAGTGGGGTTAAGAGCTGAGTGTGTGGGCTCTTCTGAGCTTTGCAGTTACATAGGGATTCAGTTGTCTGAAAAAAGGCGTTTATTTCGGGCTGAAAAACACGTTTTGAAAAAAGTGCTGTTACTGCCCCATAACTTACATGGGGTTGACCAAACTTGCAGAAACATGTTTATTTCTGCTGAAAAACACGTTTTGACACTTTCTGCACACTGGGGTTAAGAGCAGAGTGTGTGGGCTCTTCTGAGCCTTGCAGTTACATAGGGATTCAGTTGTCTGAAAAATCGCGTTTATTTCGAGCTGAAAAAGACGTTTTGAAAAAAGTGCTGTTACTGCCCCATAACTTACATGGGGTTGACCAAACTTGCAGAAACATGTTTATTTCTGCTGAAAAACATGTTTTGACACTTTCTGCACACTGGGGTTAAGAGCAGAGTGTGTGGGCTCTTCTGAGCCTTGCAGTTACATAGGGATTCAGTTGTCTGAAAAAACGTGTTTATTTCGGGCTGAAAAACACGTTTTGAAAAGTGTACTGTAACTGCCCCATAACTTACATGGGGTTGACCAAACTTGCAGAAACATGTTTATTTCTGCTGAAAAACACGTTTTGACACTTTCTGCACACTGGGGTTAAGAGCAGAGTGTGTGGGCTCTTCTGAGCCTTGCAGTTACATAGGGATTCAGTTGTGTGAAAAAACGTGTTTATTTCGGGCTGAAAAACACGTTTTGAAAAAAGTGGTGTTACTGCCCCATAACTTACATGGGGTTGACCAAACTTGCAGAAACATTTTTATTTCTGCTGAAAAACATGTGTTGACACTTTCTGCACACTGGGGTTAAGAGCTGAGTGTGTGGGCTCTTCTGAGCTTTGCAGTTACATAGGGATTCAGTTGTCTGAAAAAACGCGTTTATTTCGGGCTGAAAAACACGTTTTGAAAAAAGTGCTGTTACTGCCCCATAACTTACATGGGGTTGACCAAACTTGCAGAAACATGTTTATTTCTGCTGAAAAACACGTTTTGACACTTTCTGCACACTGGGGTTAAGAGCTGAGTGTGTGGGCTCTTCTGAGCCTTGCAGTTACATAGGGATTCAGTTGTCTGAAAAAACGTGTTTATTTCGGGCTGAAAAACACGTTTTGAAAAGTGTACTGTAACTGCCCCATAACTTACATGGGGTTGACCAAACTTGCAGAAACATGTTTATTTCTGCTGAAAAACATGTTTTGACACTTTCTGCACAGTGGGGTTAAGAGCTGTGTGGGCTCTTCTGAGCCTTGCAGTTACATAGGGATTCAGTTGTCTGAAAAAACGCGTTTATTTCGGGCTGAAAAACACGTTTTGAAAAGTGTACTGTAACTGCCCCATAACTTACATGGGGTTGACCAAACTTGCAGAAACATGTTTATTTCTGCTGAAAAACATGTTTTGACACTTTCTGCACACTGGGGTTAAGAGCAGAGTGTGTGGGCTCTTCTGAGCCTTGCAGTTACATAGGGATTCAGTTGTCTGAAAAAACGCGTTTATTTCGGGCTGAAAAACACGTTTTGAAAAAAGTGCTGTTACTGCCCCATAACTTACATGGGGTTGACCAAACTTGCAGAAACATGTTTATTTCTGCTGAAAAACACATTATGACACTTTCTGCACACTGGGGTTAAGAGCAGAGTGTGTGGGCTCTTCTGAGCCTTGCAGTTACATAGGGATTCAGTTGTCTGAAAAAACGCGTTTATTTCGGGCTGAAAAACACGTTTTGAAAAAAGTGGTGTTACTGCCCCATAACTTACATGGGGTTGACCAAACTTGCAGAAACATTTTTATTTCTGCTGAAAAACATGTGTTGACACTTTCTGCACACTGGGGTTAAGAGCTGAGTGTGTGGGCTCTTCTGAGCTTTGCAGTTACATAGGGATTCAGTTGTCTGAAAAAAGGCGTTTATTTCGGGCTGAAAAACACGTTTTGAAAAGTGTACTGTAACTGCCCCATAACTTACATGGGGTTGACCAAACTTGCAGAAACATGTTTATTTCTGCTGAAAAACACGTTTTGACACTTTCTGCACACTGGGGTTAAGAGCAGAGTGTGTGGGCTCTTCTGAGCCTTGCAGTTACATAGGGATTCAGTTGTCTGAAAAAACGTGTTTATTTCGGGCTGAAAAACACGTTTTGAAAAGTGTACTGTAACTGCCCCATAACTTACATGGGGTTGACCAAACTTGCAGAAACATTTTTATTTCTGCTGAAAAACATGTGTTGACACTTTCTGCACACTGGGGTTAAGAGCTGAGTGTGTGGGCTCTTCTGAGCTTTGCAGTTACATAGGGATTCAGTTGTCTGAAAAAACGCGTTTATTTCGGGCTGAAAAACACGTTTTGAAAAAAGTACTGTAACTGCCCCATAACTTACATGGGGTTGACCAAACTTCCAGAAACATGTTTATTTCTGCTGAAAAACACGTTTTGACACTTTTTGCACACTGGGGTTAAGAGCAGAGTGTGTGGGCTCTTCTAAGCCTTGCAGTTACATAGGGATTCAGTTGTCTGAAAAAACGTGTTTATTTCGGGCTGAAAAACACGTTTTGAAAAGTGTACTGTAACTGCCCCATAACTTACATGGGGTTGACCAAACTTGCAGAAACATGTTTATTTCTGCTGAAAAACATGTTTTGACACTTTCTGCACACTGGGGTTAAGAGCTGAGTGTGTGGGCTCTTCTGAGCTTTGCAGTTACATAGGGATTCAGTTGTCTGAAAAAAGGCGTTTATTTCGGGCTGAAAAACACGTTTTGAAAAGTGTACTGTAACTGCCCCATAACTTACATGGGGTTGACCAAACTTCCAGAAACATGTTTATTTCTGCTGAAAAACACGTTTTGACACTTTCTGCACACTGGGGTTAAGAGCAGAGTGTGTGGGCTCTTCTGAGCCTTGCAGTTACATAGGGATTCAGTTGTCTGAAAAAACGTGTTTATTTCGGGCTGAAAAACACGTTTTGAAAAGTGTACTGTAACTGCCCCATAACTTACATGGGGTTGACCAAACTTGCAGAAACATGTTTATTTCTGCTGAAAAACATGTTTTGACACTTTCTGCACACTGGGGTTAAGAGCTGAGTGTGTGGGCTCTTCTGAGCTTTGCAGTTACATAGGGATTCAGTTGTCTGAAAAAAGGCGTTTATTTCGGGCTGAAAAACACGTTTTGAAAAAAGTGCTGTTACTGCCCCATAACTTACATGGGGTTGATCAAACTTGCAGAAACATGTTTATTTCTGCTGAAAAACACGTTTTGACACTTTCTGCACACTGGGGTTAAGAGCAGAGTGTGTGGGCTCTTCTGAGCCTTGCAGTTACATAGGGATTCAGTTGTCTGAAAAAACGCGTTTATTTCGAGCTGAAAAACACGTTTTGAAAAAAGTGCTGTTACTGCCCCATAACTTACATGGGGTTGACCAAACTTGCAGAAACATGTTTATTTCTGCTGAAAAACATGTTTTGACACTTTCTGCACACTGGGGTTAAGAGCAGAGTGTGTGGGCTCTTCTGAGCCTTGCAGTTACATAGGGATTCAGTTGTCTGAAAAAACGTGTTTATTTCGGGCTGAAAAACACGTTTTGAAAAGTGTACTGTAACTGCCCCATAACTTACATGGGGTTGACCAAACTTGCAGAAACATGTTTATTTCTGCTGAAAAACATGTTTTGACACTTTCTGCACAGTGGGGTTAAGAGCTGAGTGTGTGGGCTCTTCTGAGCCTTGCAGTTACATAGGGATTCAGTTGTCTGAAAAAAGGCGTTTATTTCGGGCTGAAAAACATGTTTTGAAAAAAGTGCTGTTACTGCCCCATAACTTACATGGGGTTGACCAAACTTGCAGAAACATGTTTATTTCTGCTGAAAAACACGTTTTGACACTTTCTGCACACTGGGGTTAAGAGCAGAGTGTGTGGGCTCTTCTGAGCCTTGCAGTTACATAGGGATTCAGTTGTCTGAAAAAACGCGTTTATTTCGAGCTGAAAAACACGTTTTGAAAAAAGTGCTGTTACTGCCCCATAACTTACATGGGGTTGACCAAACTTGCAGAAACATGTTTATTTCTGCTGAAAAACATGTTTTGACACTTTCTGCACACTGGGGTTAAGAGCTGAGTGTGTGGGCTCTTCTGAGCTTTGCAGTTACATAGGGATTCAGTAAATAAACAATAAACATGACACTTTCTGCACACTGGGGTTAAGAGCAGAGTGTGTGGGCTCTTCTGAACCTTGCAGTTACATAGGGATTCAGTTGTCTGAAAAAACGCGTTTATTTCGGGCTGAAAAACACGTTTTGAAAAAAGTGCTGTTACTGCCCCATAACTTACATGGGGTTGACCAAACTTGCAGAAACATGTTTATTTCTGCTGAAAAACACGTTTTAACACTTTCTGCACACTGGGGTTAAGAGCAGAGTGTGTGGGCTCTTCTGAGCCTTGCAGTTACATAGGGATTCAGTTGTCTGAAAAAACGTGTTTATTTCGGGCTGAAAAACACGTTTTGAAAAGTGTACTGTAACTGCCCCATTACTTACATGGGGTTGACCAAACTTGCAGAAACATGTTTATTTCTGCTGAAAAACATGTTTTGACACTTTCTGCACACTGGGGTTAAGAGCTGAGTGTGTGGGCTCTTCTGAGCTTTGCAGTTACATAGGGATTCAGTTGTCTGAAAAAAGGCGTTTATTTCGGGCTGAAAAACACGTTTTGAAAAGTGTACTGTAACTGCCCCATAACTTACATGGGGTTGACCAAACTTCCAGAAACATGTTTATTTCTGCTGAAAAACACGTTTTGACACTTTCTGCACACTGGGGTTAAGAGCAGAGTGTGTGGGCTCTTCTGAGCCTTGCAGTTACATAGGGATTCAGTTGTCTGAAAAAACGTGTTTATTTCGGGCTGAAAAACACGTTTTGAAAAGTGTACTGTAACTGCCCCATAACTTACATGGGGTTGACCAAACTTGCAGAAACATGTTTATTTCTGCTGAAAAACATGTTTTGACACTTTCTGCACAGTGGGGTTAAGAGCTGAGTGTGTGGGCTCTTCTGAGCTTTGCAGTTACATAGGGATTCAGTTGTCTGAAAAAAGGCGTTTATTTCGGGCTGAAAAACACGTTTTGAAAAAAGTGCTTTTACTGCCCCATAACTTACATGGGGTTGACCAAACTTGCAGAAACATGTTTATTTCTGCTAAAAAACACGTTTTGACACTTTCTGCACACTGGGGTTAAGAGCAGAGTGTGTGGGCTCTTCTGAGCCTTGCAGTTACATAGGGATTCAGTTGTCTGAAAAATCGCGTTTATTTCGAGCTGAAAAACACGTTTTGAAAAAAGTGCTGTTACTGCCCCATAACTTACATGGGGTTGACCAAACTTGCAGAAACATGTTTATTTCTGCTGAAAAACATGTTTTGACACTTTCTGCACACTGGGGTTAAGAGCAGAGTGTGTGGGCTCTTCTGAGCCTTGCAGTTACATAGGGATTCAGTTGTCTGAAAAAACGCGTTTATTTCGGGCTGAAAAACACGTTTTGAAAAGTGTACTGTAACTGCCCCATAACTTACATGGGGTTGACCAAACTTGCAGAAACATGTTTATTTCTGCTGAAAAACACGTTTTGACACTTTCTGCACACTGGGGATAAGAGCAGAGTGTGTGGGCTCTTTTGAGCCTTGCAGTTACATAGGGATTCAGTTGTCTGAAAAAACGTGTTTATTTCGGGCTGAAAAACACGTTTTGAAAAGTGTACTGTAACTGCCCCATAACTTACATGGGGTTGACCAAACTTGCAGAAACATGTTTATTTCTGCTGAAAAACATGTTTTGACACTTTCTGCACAGTGGGGTTAAGAGCTGAGTGTTAGGGCTCTTCTGAGCTTTGCAGTTACATAGGGATTCAGTTGTCTGAAAAAAGGCGTTTATTTCGGGCTGAAAAACACGTTTTGAAAAAAGTGCTGTTACTGCCCCATAACTTACATGGGGTTGACCAAACTTGCAGAAACATGTTTATTTCTGCTGAAACACACGTTTTGACACTTTCTGCACTCTGGGGTTAAGAGCAGAGTGTGTGGGCTCTTCTGAGCCTTGCAGTTACATAGGGATTCAGTTGTCTGAAAAAACGCGTTTATTTCGGGCTGAAAAACACGTTTTGAAAAAAGTGCTGTAACTGCCCCATAACTTACATGGGGTTGACCAAACTTGCAGAAACATGTTTATTTCTGCTGAAAAACACGTTTTGACACTTTCTGCACACTGGGGTTAAGAGCAGAGTGTGTGGGCTCTTCTGAGCCTTGCAGTTACATAGGGATTCAGTTGTCTGAAAAAACGCGTTTATTTCGAGCTGAAAAACACGTTTTGAAAAAAGTGCTGTTACTGCCCCATAACTTACATGGGGTTGACCAAACTTGCAGAAACATGTTTATTTCTGCTGAAAAACATGTTTTGACACTTTCTGCACACTGGGGTTAAGAGCAGAGTGTGTGGGCTCTTCTGAGCCTTGCAGTTACATAGGGATTCAGTTGTCTGAAAAAACGTGTTTATTTCGGGCTGAAAAACACGTTTTGAAAAGTGTACTGTAACTGCCCCATAACTTACATGGGGTTGACCAAACTTGCAGAAACATGTTTATTTCTGCTGAAAAACATGTTTTGACACTTTCTGCACAGTGGGGTTAAGAGCTGAGTGTGTGGGCTCTTCTGAGCCTTGCAGTTACATAGGGATTCAGTTGTCTGAAAAAAGGCGTTTATTTCGGGCTGAAAAACATGTTTTGAAAAAAGTGCTGTTACTGCCCCATAACTTACATGGGGTTGACCAAACTTGCAGAAACATGTTTATTTCTGCTGAAAAACACGTTTTGACACTTTCTGCACACTGGGGTTAAGAGCAGAGTGTGTGGGCTCTTCTGAGCCTTGCAGTTACATAGGGATTCAGTTGTCTGAAAAAACGCGTTTATTTCGAGCTGAAAAACACGTTTTGAAAAAAGTGCTGTTACTGCCCCATAACTTACATGGGGTTGACCAAACTTGCAGAAACATGTTTATTTCTGCTGAAAAACATGTTTTGACACTTTCTGCACACTGGGGTTAAGAGCTGAGTGTGTGGGCTCTTCTGAGCTTTGCAGTTACATAGGGATTCAGTAAATAAACAATAAACATGACACTTTCTGCACACTGGGGTTAAGAGCAGAGTGTGTGGGCTCTTCTGAACCTTGCAGTTACATAGGGATTCAGTTGTCTGAAAAAACGCGTTTATTTCGGGCTGAAAAACACGTTTTGAAAAAAGTGCTGTTACTGCCCCATAACTTACATGGGGTTGACCAAACTTGCAGAAACATGTTTATTTCTGCTGAAAAACACGTTTTAACACTTTCTGCACACTGGGGTTAAGAGCAGAGTGTGTGGGCTCTTCTGAGCCTTGCAGTTACATAGGGATTCAGTTGTCTGAAAAAACGTGTTTATTTCGGGCTGAAAAACACGTTTTGAAAAGTGTACTGTAACTGCCCCATTACTTACATGGGGTTGACCAAACTTGCAGAAACATGTTTATTTCTGCTGAAAAACATGTTTTGACACTTTCTGCACACTGGGGTTAAGAGCTGAGTGTGTGGGCTCTTCTGAGCTTTGCAGTTACATAGGGATTCAGTTGTCTGAAAAAAGGCGTTTATTTCGGGCTGAAAAACACGTTTTGAAAAGTGTACTGTAACTGCCCCATAACTTACATGGGGTTGACCAAACTTCCAGAAACATGTTTATTTCTGCTGAAAAACACGTTTTGACACTTTCTGCACACTGGGGTTAAGAGCAGAGTGTGTGGGCTCTTCTGAGCCTTGCAGTTACATAGGGATTCAGTTGTCTGAAAAAACGTGTTTATTTCGGGCTGAAAAACACGTTTTGAAAAGTGTACTGTAACTGCCCCATAACTTACATGGGGTTGACCAAACTTGCAGAAACATGTTTATTTCTGCTGAAAAACATGTTTTGACACTTTCTGCACAGTGGGGTTAAGAGCTGAGTGTGTGGGCTCTTCTGAGCTTTGCAGTTACATAGGGATTCAGTTGTCTGAAAAAAGGCGTTTATTTCGGGCTGAAAAACACGTTTTGAAAAAAGTGCTTTTACTGCCCCATAACTTACATGGGGTTGACCAAACTTGCAGAAACATGTTTATTTCTGCTAAAAAACACGTTTTGACACTTTCTGCACACTGGGGTTAAGAGCAGAGTGTGTGGGCTCTTCTGAGCCTTGCAGTTACATAGGGATTCAGTTGTCTGAAAAATCGCGTTTATTTCGAGCTGAAAAACACGTTTTGAAAAAAGTGCTGTTACTGCCCCATAACTTACATGGGGTTGACCAAACTTGCAGAAACATGTTTATTTCTGCTGAAAAACATGTTTTGACACTTTCTGCACACTGGGGTTAAGAGCAGAGTGTGTGGGCTCTTCTGAGCCTTGCAGTTACATAGGGATTCAGTTGTCTGAAAAAACGCGTTTATTTCGGGCTGAAAAACACGTTTTGAAAAGTGTACTGTAACTGCCCCATAACTTACATGGGGTTGACCAAACTTGCAGAAACATGTTTATTTCTGCTGAAAAACACGTTTTGACACTTTCTGCACACTGGGGATAAGAGCAGAGTGTGTGGGCTCTTTTGAGCCTTGCAGTTACATAGGGATTCAGTTGTCTGAAAAAACGTGTTTATTTCGGGCTGAAAAACACGTTTTGAAAAGTGTACTGTAACTGCCCCATAACTTACATGGGGTTGACCAAACTTGCAGAAACATGTTTATTTCTGCTGAAAAACATGTTTTGACACTTTCTGCACAGTGGGGTTAAGAGCTGAGTGTTAGGGCTCTTCTGAGCTTTGCAGTTACATAGGGATTCAGTTGTCTGAAAAAAGGCGTTTATTTCGGGCTGAAAAACACGTTTTGAAAAAAGTGCTGTTACTGCCCCATAACTTACATGGGGTTGACCAAACTTGCAGAAACATGTTTATTTCTGCTGAAACACACGTTTTGACACTTTCTGCACTCTGGGGTTAAGAGCAGAGTGTGTGGGCTCTTCTGAGCCTTGCAGTTACATAGGGATTCAGTTGTCTGAAAAAACGCGTTTATTTCGGGCTGAAAAACACGTTTTGAAAAAAGTGCTGTAACTGCCCCATAACTTACATGGGGTTGACCAAACTTGCAGAAACATGTTTATTTCTGCTGAAAAACACGTTTTGACACTTTCTGCACACTGGGGTTAAGAGCAGAGTGTGTGGGCTCTTCTGAGCCTTGCAGTTACATAGGGATTCAGTTGTCTGAAAAAACGCGTTTATTTCGGGCTGAAAAACACGTTTTGAAAAAAGTGCTGTTACTGCCCCATAACTTACATGGGGTTGACCAAACTTGCAGAAACATGTTTATTTCTGCTGAAAAACATGTTTTGACACTTTCTGCACAGTGGGGTTAAGAGCTGAGTGTGTGGGCTCTTCTGAGCTTTGCAGTTACATAGGGATTCAGTTGTCTGAAAAAAGGCGTTTATTTCGGGCTGAAAAACACGTTTTGAAAAAAGTGCTTTTACTGCCCCATAACTTACATGGGGTTGACCAAACTTGCAGAAACATGTTTATTTCTGCTGAAAAACACGTTTTGACACTTTCTGCACACTGGGGTTAAGAGCAGAGTGTGTGGGCTCTTCTGAGCCTTGCAGTTACATAGGGATTCAGTTGTCTGAAAAATCGCGTTTATTTCGAGCTGAAAAACACGTTTTGAAAAAAGTGCTGTTACTGCCCCATAACTTACATGGGGTTGACCAAACTTGCAGAAACATGTTTATTTCTGCTGAAAAACATGTTTTGACACTTTCTGCACACTGGGGTTAAGAGCAGAGTGTGTGGGCTCTTCTGAGCCTTGCAGTTACATAGGGATTCAGTTGTCTGAAAAAACGTGTTTATTTCGGGCTGAAAAACACGTTTTGAAAAGTGTACTGTAACTGCCCCATAACTTACATGGGGTTGACCAAACTTGCAGAAATATGTTTATTTCTGCTGAAAAACATGTTTTGACACTTTCTGCACAGTGGGGTTAAGAGCTGAGTGTGTGGGCTCTTCTGAGCCTTGCAGTTACATAGGGATTCAGTTGTCTGAAAAAACGCGTTTATTTCGGGCTGAAAAACACGTTTTGAAAAGTGTACTGTAACTGCCCCATAACTTACATGGGGTTGACCAAACTTGCAGAAACATGTTTATTTCTGCTGAAAAACACGTTTTGACACTTTCTGCACACTGGGGATAAGAGCAGAGTGTGTGGGCTCTTTTGAGCCTTGCAGTTACATAGGGATTCAGTTGTCTGAAAAAACGTGTTTATTTCGGGCTGAAAAACACGTTTTGAAAAGTGTACTGTAACTGCCCCATAACTTACATGGGGTTGACCAAACTTGCAGAAACATGTTTATTTCTGCTGAAAAACATGTTTTGACACTTTCTGCACAGTGGGGTTAAGAGCTGAGTGTTAGGGCTCTTCTGAGCTTTGCAGTTACATAGGGATTCAGTTGTCTGAAAAAAGGCGTTTATTTCGGGCTGAAAAACACGTTTTGAAAAAAGTGCTGTTACTGCCCCATAACTTACATGGGGTTGACCAAACTTGCAGAAACATGTTTATTTCTGCTGAAACACACGTTTTGACACTTTCTGCACTCTGGGGTTAAGAGCAGAGTGTGTGGGCTCTTCTGAGCCTTGCAGTTACATAGGGATTCAGTTGTCTGAAAAAACGCGTTTATTTCGGGCTGAAAAACACGTTTTGAAAAAAGTGCTGTAACTGCCCCATAACTTACATGGGGTTGACCAAACTTGCAGAAACATGTTTATTTCTGCTGAAAAACACGTTTTGACACTTTCTGCACACTGGGGTTAAGAGCAGAGTGTGTGGGCTCTTCTGAGCCTTGCAGTTACATAGGGATTCAGTTGTCTGAAAAAACGCGTTTATTTCGGGCTGAAAAACACGTTTTGAAAAAAGTGCTGTTACTGCCCCATAACTTACATGGGGTTGACCAAACTTGCAGAAACATGTTTATTTCTGCTGAAAAACACATTATGACACTTTCTGCACACTGGGGTTAAGAGCAGAGTGTGTGGGCTCTTCTGAGCCTTGCAGTTACATAGGGATTCAGTTGTCTGAAAAAACGCGTTTATTTCGGGCTGAAAAACACGTTTTGAAAAAAGTGGTGTTACTGCCCCATAACTTACATGGGGTTGACCAAACTTGCAGAAACATTTTTATTTCTGCTGAAAAACATGTGTTGACACTTTCTGCACACTGGGGTTAAGAGCTGAGTGTGTGGGCTCTTCTGAGCTTTGCAGTTACATAGGGATTCAGTTGTCTGAAAAAAGGCGTTTATTTCGGGTTGAAAAACACGTTTTGAAAAGTGTACTGTAACTGCCCCATAACTTACATGGGGTTGACCAAACTTGCAGAAACATGTTTATTTCTGCTGAAAAACATGTTTTGACACTTTCTGCACAGTGGGGTTAAGAGCTGAGTGTTAGGGCTCTTCTGAGCTTTGCAGTTACTTAGGGATTCAGTTGTCTAAAAAAAGGCGTTTATTTCGGGCTGAAAAACACGTTTTGAAAAAAGTGCTGTTACTGCCCCATAACTTACATGGGGTTGACCAAACTTGCAGAAACATGTTTATTTCTGCTGAAACACACGTTTTGACACTTTCTGCACTCTGGGGTTAAGAGCAGAGTGTGTGGGCTCTTCTGAGCCTTGCAGTTACATAGGGATTCAGTTGTCTGAAAAAACGTGTTTATTTCGGGCTGAAAAACACGTTTTGAAAAGTGTACTGTAACTGCCCCATAACTTACATGGGGTTGACCAAACTTGCAGAAACATGTTTATTTCTGCTGAAAAACATGTTTTGACACTTTCTGCACAGTGGGGTTAAGAGCTGAGTGTGTGGGCTCTTCTGAGCTTTGCAGTTACATAGGGATTCAGTTGTCTGAAAAAAGGCGTTTATTTCGGGCTGAAAAACACGTTTTGAAAAAAGTGCTGTTACTGCCCCATAACTTACATGGGGTTGACCAAACTTGCAGAAACATGTTTATTTCTGCTGAAAAACACGTTTTGACACTTTCTGCACACTGGGGTTAAGAGCAGAGTGTGTGGGCTCTTCTGAGCCTTGTAGTTACATAGGGATTCAGTTGTCTGAAAAATCGCGTTTATTTCGAGCTGAAAAACACGTTTTGAAAAAAGTGCTGTTACTGCCCCATAACTTACATGGGGTTGACCAAACTTGCAGAAACATGTTTATTTCTGCTGAAAAACATGTTTTGACACTTTCTGCACACTGGGGTTAAGAGCAGAGTGTGTGGGCTCTTCTGAGCATTGCAGTTACATAGGGATTCAGTTGTCTGAAAAAACGTGTTTATTTCGGGCTGAAAAACACGTTTTGAAAAGTGTACTGTAACTGCCCCATAACTTACATGGGGTTGACCAAACTTGCAGAAACATGTTTATTTCTGCTGAAAAACATGTTTTGACACTTTCTGCACAGTGGGGTTAAGAGCTGAGTGTGTGGGCTCTTCTGAGCCTTGCAGTTACATAGGGATTCAGTTGTCTGAAAAAAGGCGTTTATTTCGGGCTGAAAAACATGTTTTGAAAAAAGTGCTGTTACTGCCCCATAACTTACATGGGGTTGACCAAACTTGCAGAAACATGTTTATTTCTGCTGAAAAACACATTTTGACACTTTCTGCACACTGGGGTTAAGAGCTGAGTGTGTGGGCTCTTCTGAGCCTTGCAGTTACATAGGGATTCAGTTGTCTGAAAAAACGTGTTTATTTCGGGCTGAAAAACACGTTTTGAAAAGTGTACTGTAACTGCCCCATAACTTACATGGGGTTGACCAAACTTGCAGAAACATGTTTATTTCTGCTGAAAAACATGTGTTGACACTTTCTGCACACTGGGGTTAAGAGCTGAGTGTGTGGGCTCTTCTGAGCTTTGCAGTTACATAGGGATTCAGTTGTCTGAAAAAAGGCGTTTATTTCGGGCTGAAAAACAAGTTTTGAAAAAAGTGCTGTAACTGCCCCATAACTTACATGGGGTTGACCAAACTTCCAGAAACATGTTTATTTCTGCTGAAAAACACGTTTTGACACTTTCTGCACACTGGGGTTAAGAGCAGAGTGTGTGGGCTCTTCTAAGCCTTGCAGTTACATAGGGATTCAGTTGTCTGAAAAAACGTGTTTATTTCGGGCTGAAAAACACGTTTTGAAAAGTGTACTGTAACTGACCCATAACTTACATGGGGTTGACCAAACTTGCAGAAACATGTTTATTTCTGCTGAAAAACATGTTTTGACACTTTCTGCATACTGGGGTTAAGAGCTGAGTGTGTGGGCTCTTCTGAGCTTTGCAGTTACATAGGGATTCAGTTGTCTGAAAAAAGGCGTTTATTTCGGGCTGAAAAACACGTTTTGAAAAGTGTACTGTAACTGCCCCATAACTTACATGGGGTTGACCAAACTTCCAGAAACATGTTTATTTCTGCTGAAAAACACGTTTTGACACTTTCTGCACACTGGGGTTAAGAGCAGAGTGTGTGGGCTCTTCTGAGCCTTGCAGTTACATAGGGATTCAGTTGTCTGAAAAAACGTGTTTATTTCGGGCTGAAAAACACGTTTTGAAAAGTGTACTGTAACTGCCCCATAACTTACATGGGGTTGACCAAACTTGCAGAAACATGTTTATTTCTGCTGAAAAACACGTTTTGACACTTTCTGCACACTGGGGTTAAGAGCAGAGTGTGTGGGCTCTTCTGAGCCTTGCAGTTACATAGGGATTCAGTTGTCTGAAAAAACGCGTTTATTTCGGGCTGAAAAACACGTTTTGAAAAAAGTGCTGTTACTGCCCCATAACTTACATGGGGTTGACCAAACTTGCAGAAACATGTTTATTTCTGCTGAAAAACACATTATGACACTTTCTGCACACTGGGGTTAAGAGCAGAGTGTGTGGGCTCTTCTGAGCCTTGCAGTTACATAGGGATTCAGTTGTCTGAAAAAACGCGTTTATTTTGGGCTGAAAAACACGTTTTGAAAAAAGTGCTGTTACTGCCCCATAACTTACATGGGGTTGACCAAACTTGCAGAAACATGTTTATTTCTGCTGAAAAACATGTTTTGACACTTTCTGCACACTGGGGTTAAGAGCTGAGTGTGTGGGCTCTTCTGAGCTTTGCAGTTACATAGGGATTCAGTTGTCTGAAAAAAGGCGTTTATTTCGGGCTGAAAAACACGTTTTGAAAAAAGTGCTGTTACTGCCCCATAACTTACATGGAGTTGACCAAACTTGCAGAAACATTTTTATTTCTGCTGAAAAACACGTTTTGACACTTTCTGCACACTGGGGTTAAGAGCAGAGTGTGTGGGCTCTTCTGAACCTTGCAGTTACATAGGGATTCAGTTGTCTGAAAAAACGCGTTTATTTCGGGCTGAAAAACACGTTTTGAAAAAAGTGCTGTTACTGCCCCATAACTTACATGGGGTTGACCAAACTTGCAGAAACATGTTTATTTCTGCTGAAAAACACGTTTTGACACTTTCTGCACACTGGGGTTAAGAGCAGAGTGTGTGGGCTCTTCTGAGCCTTGCAGTTACATAGGGATTCAGTTGTCTGAAAAAACGCGTTTATTTCGGGCTGAAAAACACGTTTTGAAAAAAGTGCTGTTACTGCCCCATAACTTACATGGGGTTGACCAAACTTGCAGAAACATGTTTATTTCTGCTGAAAAACACGTTTTAACACTTTCTGCACACTGGGGTTAAGAGCAGAGTGTGTGGGCTCTTCTGAGCCTTGCAGTTACATAGGGATTCAGTTGTCTGAAAAAAGGCGTTTATTTCGGGCTGAAAAACACGTTTTGAAAAGTGTACTGTAACTGCCCCATAACTTACATGGGGTTGACCAAACTTGCAGAAACATGTTTATTTCTGCTGAAAAACATGTGTTGACACTTTCTGCACACTGGGGTTAAGAGCTGAGTGTGTGGGCTCTTCTGAGCTTTGCAGTTACATAGGGATTCAGTTGTCTGAAAAAAGGCGTTTATTTCGGGCTGAAAAACACGTTTTGAAAAGTGTACTGTAACTGCCCCATAACTTACATGGGGTTGACCAAACTTCCAGAAACATGTTTATTTCTGCTGAAAAACACGTTTTGACACTTTCTGCACACTGGGGTTAAGAGCAGAGTGTGTGGGCTCTTCTAAGCCTTGCAGTTACATAGGGATTCAGTTGTCTGAAAAAACGCGTTTATTTCGGGCTGAAAAACACATTTTGAAAAAAGTGCTGTTACTGCCCCATAACTTACATGGGGTTGACCAAACTTGCAGAAACATGTTTATTTCTGCTGAAAAACACGTTTTGACACTTTCTGCACACTGGGGTTAAGAGCAGAGTGTGTGGGCTCTTCTGAGCTTTGCAGTTACATAGGGATTCAGTTGTCTGAAAAAACGCGTTTATTTCGGGCTGAAAAACACGTTTTGAAAAAAGTGCTGTAACTGCCCCATAACTTACATGGGGTTGACCGAACTTCCAGAAACAAGTTTATTTCTGCTGAAAAACACGTTTTGACACTTTCTGCACACTGGGGTTAAGAGCTGAGTGTGTGGGCTCTTCTGAGCTTTGCAGTTACATAGGGATTCAGTTGTCTGAAAAAAGGCGTTTATTTCGGGCTGAAAAACATGTTTTGAAAAAAGTGCTGTTACTGCCCCATAACTTACATGGGGTTGACCAAACTTGCAGAAACATGTTTATTTCTGCTGAAAAACACGTTTTGACACTTTCTGCACACTGGGGTTAAGAGCAGAGTGTGTGGGCTCTTCTGAGCCTTGCAGTTACATAGGGATTCAGTTATCTGAAAAAAGGCGTTTATTTCGGGCTGAAAAACATGTTTTGAAAAAAGTGCTGTTACTGCCCCATAACTTACATGGGTTTGACCAAACTTGCAGAAACATGTTTATTTCTGCTGAAAAACACGTTTTGACTTTTTCTGCACACTGGGGTTAAGAGCAGAGTGTGTGGGCTCTTCTGAGCCTTGCAGTTACATAGGGATTCAGTTGTCTGAAAAAACGCGTTTATTTCGGGCTGAAAAACACGTTTTGAAAAAAGTGCTGTTACTGCCCCATAACTTACATGGGGTTGACCAAACTTGCAGAAACATGTTTATTTCTGCTGAAAAACATGTTTTGACACTTTCTGCACACTGGGGTTAAGAGCTGAGTGTGTGGGCTCTTCTGAGCCTTGCAGTTACATAGGGATTCAGTTGTCTGAAAAAACGCGTTTATTTCGGGCTGAAAAACACGTTTTGAAAAAAGTGCTGTTACTGCCCCATAACTTACATGGGGTTGACCAAACTTGCAGAAACATGTTTATTTCTGCTGAAAAACACGTTTTAACACTTTCTGCACACTGGGGTTAAGAGCAGAGTGTGTGGGCTCTTCTGAGCCTTGCAGTTACATAGGGATTCAGTTGTCTGAAAAAAGGCGTTTATTTCGGGCTGAAAAACACGTTTTGAAAAGTGTACTGTAACTGCCCCATAACTTACATGGGGTTGACCAAACTTGCAGAAACATGTTTATTTCTGCTGAAAAACACGTTTTGACACTTTCTGCACACTGGGGTTAAGAGCAGAGTGTGTGGGCTCTTCTGAGCCTTGCAGTTACATAGGGATTCAGTTGTCTGAAAAAACGCGTTTATTTCGGGCTGAAAAACACATTTTGAAAAAAGTGCTGTTACTGCCCCATAACTTACATGGGGTTGACCAAACTTGCAGAAACATGTTTATTTCTGCTGAAAAACACGTTTTGACACTTTCTGCACACTGGGGTTAAGAGCAGAGTGTGTGGGCTCTTCTGAGCCTTGCAGTTACATAGGGATTCAGTTGTCTGAAAAAACGCGTTTATTTCGGGCTGAAAAACACGTTTTGAAAAAAGTGCTGTTACTGCCCCATAACTTACATGGGGTTGACCAAACTTGCAGAAACATGTTTATTTCTGCTGAAAAACACGTTTTAACACTTTCTGCACACTGGGGTTAAGAGCAGAGTGTGTGGGCTCTTCTGAGCCTTGCAGTTACATAGGGATTCAGTTGTCTGAAAAAACGTGTTTATTTCGGGCTGAAAAACACGTTTTGAAAAGTGTACTGTAACTGCCCCATAACTTACATGGGGTTGACCAAACTTGCAGAAACATGTTTATTTCTGCTGAAAAACATGTGTTGACACTTTCTGCACACTGGGGTTAAGAGCTGAGTGTGTGGGCTCTTCTGAGATTTGCAGTTACATAGGGATTCAGTTGTCTGAAAAAACGCGTTTATTTCGGGCTGAAAAACACGTTTTGAAAAAAGTGCTGTAACTGCCCCATAACTTACATGGGGTTGACCGAACTTCCAGAAACATGTTTATTTCTGCTGAAAAACACGTTATGACACTTTCTGCACACTGGGGTTAAGAGCTGAGTGTGTGGGCTCTTCTGAGCTTTGCAGTTACATAGGGATTCAGTTGTCTGAAAAAAGGCGTTTATTTCGGGCTGAAAAACATGTTTTGAAAAAAGTGCTGTTACTGCCCCATAACTTACATGGGGTTGACCAAACTTCCAGAAACATGTTTATTTCTGCTGAAAAACACGTTTTGACACTTTCTGCACACTGGGGTTAAGAGCTGAGTGTGTGGGCTCTTCTGAGCTTTGCAGTTACATAGGGATTCAGTTGTCTGAAAAAAGGCGTTTATTTCGGGCTGAAAAACATGTTTTGAAAAAAGTGCTGTTACTGCCCCATAACTTACATGGGGTTGACCAAACTTGCAGAAACATGTTTATTTCTGCTGAAAAACACGTTTTGACACTTTCTGCACACTGGGGTTAAGAGCAGAGTGTGTGGGCTCTTCTAAGCCTTGCAGTTACATAGGGATTCAGTTGTCTGAAAAAACGTGTTTATTTCGGGCTGAAAAACACGTTTTGAAAAGTGTACTGTAACTGCCCCATAACTTACATGGGGTTGACCAAACTTGCAGAAACATGTTTATTTCTGCTGAAAAACATGTTTTGACACTTTCTGCACACTGGGGTTAAGAGCTGAGTGTGTGGGCTCTTCTGAGCTTTGCAGTTACATAGGGATTCAGTTGTCTGAAAAAAGGTGTTTATTTCGGGCTGAAAAACACGTTTTGAAAAGTGTACTGTAACTGCCCCATAACTTACATGGGGTTGACCAAACTTCCAGAAACATGTTTATTTCTGCTGAAAAACACGTTTTGACACTTTCTGCACAATGGGGTTAAGAGCAGAGTGTGTGGGCTCTTCTAAGCCTTGCAGTTACATATGGATTCAGTTGTCTGAAAAACGCGTTTATTTCTGGCTGAAAAACACGTTTTGAAAAATGTGCTGTTACTGCCCCATAACTTACATGGGGTTGACCAAACTTGCAGAAACATGTTTATTTCTGCTGAAAAACACGTTTTGACACTTTCTGCACACTGGGGTTAAGAGCAGAGTGTGTGGGCTCTTCTGAGCCTTGCAGTTACATAGGGATTCAGTTGTCTGAAAAAACGTGTTTATTTCGGGCTGAAAAACACGTTTTGAAAAGTGTACTGTAACTGCCCCATAACTTACATGGGGTTGACCAAACTTGCAGAAACATGTTTATTTCTGCTGAAAAACATGTTTTGACACTTTCTGCACAATGGGGTTAAGAGCAGAGTGTGTGGGCTCTTCTAAGCCTTGCAGTTACATAGGGATTCAGTTGTCTGAAAAAACGCGTTTATTTCGGGCTGAAAAACACGTTTTGAAAAAAGTGCTGTAACTGCCCCATAACTTACATGGGGTTGACCGAACTTCCAGAAACATGTTTATTTCTGCTGAAAAACACGTTTTGACACTTTCTGCACACTGGGGTTAAGAGCTGAGTGTGTGGGCTCTTCTGAGCTTTGCAGTTACATAGGGATTCAGTTGTCTGAAAAAAGGCGTTTATTTCGGGCTGAAAAACATGTTTTGAAAAAAGTGCTGTTACTGCCCCATAACTTACATGGGGTTGACCAAACTTGCAGAAACATGTTTATTTCTGCTGAAAAACACGTTTTGACACTTTCTGCACACTGGGGTTAAGAGCAGAGTGTGTGGGCTCTTCTAAGCCTTGCAGTTACATAGGGATTCAGTTGTCTGAAAAAACGTGTTTATTTCGGGCTGAAAAACACGTTTTGAAAAGTGTACTGTAACTGCCCCATAACTTACATGGGGTTGACCAAACTTGCAGAAACATGTTTATTTCTGCTGAAAAACATGTTTTGACACTTTCTGCACACTGGGGTTAAGAGCTGAGTGTGTGGGCTCTTCTGAGCTTTGCAGTTACATAGGGATTCAGTTGTCTGAAAAAACGCGTTTATTTCGGGCTGAAAAACACGTTTTGAAAAAAGTGCTGTAACTGCCCCATAACTTACATGGGGTTGACCAAACTTCCAGAAACATGTTTATTTCTGCTGAAAAACACGTTTTGACACTTTTTGCACACTGGGGTTAAGAGCAGAGTGTGTGGGCTCTTCTAAGCCTTGCAGTTACATAGGGATTCAGTTGTCTGAAAAAACGTGTTTATTTCTGGCTGAAAAACACGTTTTGAAAAAAGTGCTGTTACTGCCCCATAACTTACATGGGGTTGACCAAACTTGCAGAAACATGTTTATTTCTGCTGAAAAACACGTTTTGACACTTTCTGCACACTGGGGTTAAGAGCTGAGTGTGTGGGCTCTTCTGAGCTTTGCAGTTACATAGGGATTCAGTTGTCTGAAAAAACGCGTTTATTTCGGGCTGAAAAACACGTTTTGAAAAGTGTACTGTAACTGCCCCATAACTTACATGGGGTTGACCAAACTTGCAGAAACATGTTTATTTCTGCTGAAAAACATGTTTTGACACTTTCTGCACACTGGGGTTAAGAGCAGAGTGTGTGGGCTCTTCTGAGCCTTGCAGTTACATAGGGATTCAGTTGTCTGAAAAAACGTGTTTATTTCGGGCTGAAAAACACGTTTTGAAAAGTGTACTGTAACTGCCCCATAACTTACATGGGGTTGACCAAACTTGCAGAAACATGTTTATTTCTGCTGAAAAACATGTTTTGACACTTTCTGCACACTGGGGTTAAGAGCTGAGTGTGTGGGCTCTTCTGAGCTTTGCAGTTACATAGGGATTCAGTTGTCTGAAAAAAGGCGTTTATTTCGGGCTGAAAAACACGTTTTGAAAAGTGTACTGTAACTGCCCCATAACTTACATGGGGTTGACCAAACTTGCAGAAACATGTTTATTTCTGCTGAAAAACACGTTTTGACACTTTCTGCACACTGGGGTTAAGAGCAGAGTGTGTGGGCTCTTCTGAGCCTTGCAGTTACATAGGGATTCAGTTGTCTGAAAAAACGCGTTTATTTCGAGCTGAAAAACACGTTTTGAAAAAAGTGCTGTTACTGCCCCATAACTTACATGGGGTTGACCAAACTTGCAGAAACATGTTTATTTCTGCTGAAAAACATGTTTTGACACTTTCTGCACACTGGGGTTAAGAGCAGAGTGTGTGGGCTCTTCTGAGCCTTGCAGTTACATAGGGATTCAGTTGTCTGAAAAAACGTGTTTATTTCGGGCTGAAAAACACGTTTTGAAAAGTGTACTGTAACTGCCCCATAACTTACATGGGGTTGACCAAACTTGCAGAAACATGTTTATTTCTGCTGAAAAACACGTTTTGACACTTTCTGCACACTGGGGTTAAGAGCAGAGTGTGTGGGCTCTTCTGAGCCTTGCAGTTACATAGGGATTCAGTTGTCTGAAAAAACGCGTTTATTTCGGGCTGAAAAACACATTTTGAAAAAAGTGCTGTTACTGCCCCATAACTTACATGGGGTTGACCAAACTTGCAGAAACATGTTTATTTCTGCTGAAAAACACGTTTTGACACTTTCTGCACACTGGGGTTAAGAGCAGAGTGTGTGGGCTCTTCTGAGCCTTGCAGTTACATAGGGATTCAGTTGTCTGAAAAAAGGCGTTTATTTCGGGCTGAAAAACATGTTTTGAAAAAAGTGCTGTTACTGCCCCATAACTTACATGGGGTTGACCAAACTTGCAGAAACATGTTTATTTCTGCTGAAAAACATGTTTTGACACTTTCTGCACACTGGGGTTAAGAGCAGAGTGTGTGGGCTCTTCTAAGCCTTGCAGTTACATAGGGATTCAGTTGTCTGAAAAAACGCGTTTATTTCGGGCTGAAAAACACGTTTTGAAAAAAGTGCTGTAACTGCCCCATAACTTACATGGGGTTGACCGAACTTCCAGAAACATGTTTATTTCTGCTGAAAAACACGTTTTGACACTTTCTGCACACTGGGGTTAAGAGCTGAGTGTGTGGGCTCTTCTGAGCTTTGCAGTTACATAGGGATTCAGTTGTCTGAAAAAAGGCGTTTATTTCGGGCTGAAAAACATGTTTTGAAAAAAGTGCTGTTACTGCCCCATAACTTACATGGGGTTGACCAAACTTGCAGAAACATGTTTATTTCTGCTGAAAAACACGTTTTGACACTTTCTGCACACTGGGGTTAAGAGCAGAGTGTGTGGGCTCTTCTAAGCCTTGCAGTTACATAGGGATTCAGTTGTCTGAAAAAACGTGTTTATTTCGGGCTGAAAAACACGTTTTGAAAAGTGTACTGTAACTGCCCCATAACTTACATGGGGTTGACCAAACTTGCAGAAACATGTTTATTTCTGCTGAAAAACATGTTTTGACACTTTCTGCACACTGGGGTTAAGAGCTGAGTGTGTGGGCTCTTCTGAGCTTTGCAGTTACATAGGGATTCAGTTGTCTGAAAAAAGGTGTTTATTTCGGGCTGAAAAACACGTTTTGAAAAGTGTACTGTAACTGCCCCATAACTTACATGGGGTTGACCAAACTTCCAGAAACATGTTTATTTCTGCTGAAAAACACGTTTTGACACTTTCTGCACAATGGGGTTAAGAGCAGAGTGTGTGGGCTCTTCTAAGCCTTGCAGTTACATATGGATTCAGTTGTCTGAAAAACGCGTTTATTTCTGGCTGAAAAACACGTTTTGAAAAATGTGCTGTTACTGCCCCATAACTTACATGGGGTTGACCAAACTTGCAGAAACATGTTTATTTCTGCTGAAAAACACGTTTTGACACTTTCTGCACACTGGGGTTAAGAGCAGAGTGTGTGGGCTCTTCTGAGCCTTGCAGTTACATAGGGATTCAGTTGTCTGAAAAAACGTGTTTATTTCGGGCTGAAAAACACGTTTTGAAAAGTGTACTGTAACTGCCCCATAACTTACATGGGGTTGACCAAACTTGCAGAAACATGTTTATTTCTGCTGAAAAACATGTTTTGACACTTTCTGCACAATGGGGTTAAGAGCAGAGTGTGTGGGCTCTTCTAAGCCTTGCAGTTACATAGGGATTCAGTTGTCTGAAAAAACGCGTTTATTTCGGGCTGAAAAACACGTTTTGAAAAAAGTGCTGTAACTGCCCCATAACTTACATGGGGTTGACCGAACTTCCAGAAACATGTTTATTTCTGCTGAAAAACACGTTTTGACACTTTCTGCACACTGGGGTTAAGAGCTGAGTGTGTGGGCTCTTCTGAGCTTTGCAGTTACATAGGGATTCAGTTGTCTGAAAAAAGGCGTTTATTTCGGGCTGAAAAACATGTTTTGAAAAAAGTGCTGTTACTGCCCCATAACTTACATGGGGTTGACCAAACTTGCAGAAACATGTTTATTTCTGCTGAAAAACACGTTTTGACACTTTCTGCACACTGGGGTTAAGAGCAGAGTGTGTGGGCTCTTCTAAGCCTTGCAGTTACATAGGGATTCAGTTGTCTGAAAAAACGTGTTTATTTCGGGCTGAAAAACACGTTTTGAAAAGTGTACTGTAACTGCCCCATAACTTACATGGGGTTGACCAAACTTGCAGAAACATGTTTATTTCTGCTGAAAAACATGTTTTGACACTTTCTGCACACTGGGGTTAAGAGCTGAGTGTGTGGGCTCTTCTGAGCTTTGCAGTTACATAGGGATTCAGTTGTCTGAAAAAACGCGTTTATTTCGGGCTGAAAAACACGTTTTGAAAAAAGTGCTGTAACTGCCCCATAACTTACATGGGGTTGACCAAACTTCCAGAAACATGTTTATTTCTGCTGAAAAACACGTTTTGACACTTTTTGCACACTGGGGTTAAGAGCAGAGTGTGTGGGCTCTTCTAAGCCTTGCAGTTACATAGGGATTCAGTTGTCTGAAAAAACGTGTTTATTTCTGGCTGAAAAACACGTTTTGAAAAAAGTGCTGTTACTGCCCCATAACTTACATGGGGTTGACCAAACTTGCAGAAACATGTTTATTTCTGCTGAAAAACACGTTTTGACACTTTCTGCACACTGGGGTTAAGAGCTGAGTGTGTGGGCTCTTCTGAGCTTTGCAGTTACATAGGGATTCAGTTGTCTGAAAAAACGCGTTTATTTCGGGCTGAAAAACACGTTTTGAAAAGTGTACTGTAACTGCCCCATAACTTACATGGGGTTGACCAAACTTGCAGAAACATGTTTATTTCTGCTGAAAAACATGTTTTGACACTTTCTGCACACTGGGGTTAAGAGCAGAGTGTGTGGGCTCTTCTGAGCTTTGCAGTTACATAGGGATTCAGTTGTCTGAAAAAACGTGTTTATTTCGGGCTGAAAAACACGTTTTGAAAAGTGTACTGTAACTGCCCCATAACTTACATGGGGTTGACCAAACTTGCAGAAACATGTTTATTTCTGCTGAAAAACATGTTTTGACACTTTCTGCACACTGGGGTTAAGAGCTGAGTGTGTGGGCTCTTCTGAGCTTTGCAGTTACATAGGGATTCAGTTGTCTGAAAAAAGGCGTTTATTTCGGGCTGAAAAACACGTTTTGAAAAGTGTACTGTAACTGCCCCATAACTTACATGGGGTTGACCAAACTTGCAGAAACATGTTTATTTCTGCTGAAAAACACGTTTTGACACTTTCTGCACACTGGGGTTAAGAGCAGAGTGTGTGGGCTCTTCTGAGCCTTGCAGTTACATAGGGATTCAGTTGTCTGAAAAAACGCGTTTATTTCGAGCTGAAAAACACGTTTTGAAAAAAGTGCTGTTACTGCCCCATAACTTACATGGGGTTGACCAAACTTGCAGAAACATGTTTATTTCTGCTGAAAAACATGTTTTGACACTTTCTGCACACTGGGGTTAAGAGCAGAGTGTGTGGGCTCTTCTGAGCCTTGCAGTTACATAGGGATTCAGTTGTCTGAAAAAACGTGTTTATTTCGGGCTGAAAAACACGTTTTGAAAAGTGTACTGTAACTGCCCCATAACTTACATGGGGTTGACCAAACTTGCAGAAACATGTTTATTTCTGCTGAAAAACACGTTTTGACACTTTCTGCACACTGGGGTTAAGAGCAGAGTGTGTGGGCTCTTCTGAGCCTTGCAGTTACATAGGGATTCAGTTGTCTGAAAAAACGCGTTTATTTCGGGCTGAAAAACACATTTTGAAAAAAGTGCTGTTACTGCCCCATAACTTACATGGGGTTGACCAAACTTGCAGAAACATGTTTATTTCTGCTGAAAAACACGTTTTGACACTTTCTGCACACTGGGGTTAAGAGCAGAGTGTGTGGGCTCTTCTGAGCCTTGCAGTTACATAGGGATTCAGTTGTCTGAAAAAACGCGTTTATTTCGGGCTGAAAAACACGTTTTGAAAAAAGTGCTGTTACTGCCCCATAACTTACATGGGGTTGACCAAACTTGCAGAAACATGTTTATTTCTGCTGAAAAACACGTTTTGACACTTTCTGCACACTGGGGTTAAGAGCTGAGTGTGTGGGCTCTTCTGAGCTTTGCAGTTACATAGGGATTCAGTTGTCTGAAAAAAGGCGTTTATTTCGGGCTGAAAAACATGTTTTGAAAAAAGAGCTGTTACTGCCCCATAACTTACATGGGGTTGACCAAACTTGCAGAAACATGTTTATTTCTGCTGAAAAACATGTTTTGACACTTTCTGCACACTGGGGTTAAGAGCAGAGTGTGTGGGCTCTTCTAAGCCTTGCAGTTACATAGGGATTCAGTTGTCTGAAAAAACGCGTTTATTTCGGGCTGAAAAACACGTTTTGAAAAAAGTGCTGTAACTGCCCCATAACTTACATGGGGTTGACCGAACTTCCAGAAACATGTTTATTTCTGCTGAAAAACACGTTTTGACACTTTCTGCACACTGGGGTTAAGAGCTGAGTGTGTGGGCTCTTCTGAGCTTTGCAGTTACATTGGGATTCAGTTGTCTGAAAAAAGGCGTTTATTTCGGGCTGAAAAACATGTTTTGAAAAAAGTGCTGTTACTGCCCCATAACTTACATGGGGTTGACCAAACTTGCAGAAACATGTTTATTTCTGCTGAAAAACACGTTTTGACACTTTCTGCACACTGGGGTTAAGAGCAGAGTGTGTGGGCTCTTCTGAGCCTTGCAGTTACATAGGGATTCAGTTGTCTGAAAAAACGTGTTTATTTCGGGCTGAAAAACACGTTTTGAAAAGTGTACTGTAACTGCCCCATAACTTACATGGGGTTGACCAAACTTGCAGAAACATGTTTATTTCTGCTGAAAAACATGTTTTGACACTTTCTGCACAATGGGGTTAAGAGCAGAGTGTGTGGGCTCTTCTAAGCCTTGCAGTTACATAGGGATTCAGTTGTCTGAAAAAACGCGTTTATTTCGGGCTGAAAAACACGTTTTGAAAAGTGTACTGTAACTGCCCCATAACTTACATGGGGTTGACCAAACTTGCAGAAACATGTTTATTTCTGCTGAAAAACATGTTTTGACACTTTCTGCACAGTGGGGTTAAGAGCTGAGTGTGTGGGCTCTTCTGAGCTTTGCAGTTACATAGGGATTCAGTTGTCTGAAAAAAGGCGTTTATTTCGGGCTGAAAAACACGTTTTGAAAAAAGTGCTGTTACTGCCCCATAACTTACATGGGGTTGACCAAACTTGCAGAAACATGTTTATTTCTGCTGAAAAACACGTTTTGACACTTTCTGCACACTGGGGTTAAGAGCTGAGTGTGTGGGCTCTTCTGAGCTTTGCAGTTACATAGGGATTCAGTTGTCTGAAAAAAGGCGTTTATTTCGGGCTGAAAAACACGTTTTGAAAAGTGTACTGTAACTGCCCCATAACTTACTTGGGGTTGACCAAACTTGCAGAAACATGTTTATTTCTGCTGAAAAACAAGTGTTGACACTTTCTGCACACTGGGGTTAAGAGCTGAGTGTGTGGGCTCTTCTGAGCTTTGCAGTTACATAGGGATTCAGTTGTCTGAAAAAACGCGTTTATTTAGGGCTGAAAAACACGTTTTGAAAAAAGTGCTGTAACTGCCCCATAACTTACATGGGGTTGACCAAACTTCCAGAAACATGTTTATTTCTGCTGAAAAACACGTTTTGACACTTTCTGCACACTGGGGTTAAGAGCAGAGTGTGTGGGCTCTTCTAAGCCTTGCAGTTACATAGGGATTCAGTTCTCTGAAAAAACGTGTTTATTTCGGGCTGAAAAACACGTTTTGAAAAGTGTACTGTAACTGCCCCATAACTTACATGGGGTTGACCAAACTTGCAGAAACATGTTCATTTTTGCTGAAAAACACGTTTTGACACTGTCTGCACACTGGGGTTAAGAGCAGAGTGTGTGGGCTCTTCTGAGCCTTGCAGTTACATAGGGATTCAGTTGTCTGAAAAAACGTGTTTATTTCGGGCTGAAAAACACGTTTTGAAAAGTGTACTGTAACTGCCCCATAACTTACATGGGGTTGACCAAACTTGCAGAAACATGTTTATTTCTGCTGAAAAACATGTTTTGACACTTTCTGCACACTGGGGTTAAGAGCTGAGTGTGTGGGCTCTTCTGAGCTTTGTAGTTACACAGGGATTCAGTTGTCTGAAAAAAGGCGTTTATTTCGGGCTGAAAAACACGTTTTGAAAAAAGTGCTGTTACTGCCCCATAACTTACATGGGGTTGACCAAACTTGCAGAAACATGTTTATTTCTGCTGAAAAACACGTTTTGACACTTTCTGCACACTGGGGTTAAAGCAGAGTGTGTGGGCTCTTCTGAGCCTTGCAGTTACATAGGGATTCAGTTGTTTGAAAAAAGGCGTTTATTTCGGGCTGAAAAACACGTTTTGAAAAAAGTGCTGTTACTGCCCCATAACTTACATGGGGTTGACCATACTTGCAGAAACATGTTTATTTCTGCTGAAAAACACGTTTTAACACTTTCTGCACACTGGGGTTAAGAGCAGAGTGTGTGGGCTCTTCTGAGCCTTGCAGTTACATAGGGATTCAGTTGTCTGAAAAAACGCGTTTATTTCGGGCTGAAAAACACGTTTTGAAAAAAAGTGCTGTTACTGCCCCATAACTTACATGGGGTTGACCAAACTTGCAGAAACATGTTTATTTCTGCTGAAAAACATGTTTTGACACTTTCTTCACACTGGGGTTAAGAGCTGAGTGTGTGGGCTCTTCTGAGCTTTGCAGTTACATAGGGATTCAGTTGTCTGAAAAAAGGCGTTTATTTCGGGCTGAAAAACACGTTTTGAAAAGTGTACTGTAACTGCCCCATAACTTACATGGGGTTGACCAAACTTGCAGAAACATGTTTATTTCTGCTGAAAAACAAGTGTTGACACTTTCTGCACACTGGGGTTAAGAGCTGAGTGTGTGGGCTCTTCTGAGCTTTGCAGTTACATAGGGATTCAGTTGTTTGAAAAAAGGCGTTTATTTCGGGCTGAAAAACACGTTTTGAAAAAAGTGCTGTTACTGCCCCATAACTTACATGGGGTTGACCATACTTGCAGAAACATGTTTATTTCTGCTGAAAAACACGTTTTAACACTTTCTGCACACTGGGGTTAAGAGCAGAGTGTGTGGGCTCTTCTGAGCCTTGCAGTTACATAGGGATTCAGTTGTCTGAAAAAACGCGTTTATTTCGGGCTGAAAAACACGTTTTGAAAAAAGTGCTGTTACTGCCCCATAACTTACATGGGGTTGACCAAACTTGCAGAAACATGTTTATTTCTGCTGAAAAACATTTTTTGACACTTTCTGCACACTGGGGTTAATAGCTGAGTGTGTGGGCTCTTCTGAGCTTTGCAATTACATAGGGATTCAGTTGTCTGAAAAAACGCGTTTATTTCGGGCTGAAAAACACGTTTTGAAAAGTGTACTGTAACTGCCCCATAACTTACATGGGGTTGACCAAACTTGCAGAAACATGTTTATTTCTGCTGAAAAACATGTGTTGACAGTTTCTGCACACTGGGGTTAAGAGCTGAGTGTGTGGGCTCTTCTGAGCTTTGCAGTTACATAGGGATTCAGTTGTCTGAAAAAACGCGTTTATTTCGGGCTGAAAAACACGTTTTGAAAAAAGTGCTGTAACTGCCCCATAACTTACATGGGGTTGACCAAACTTCCAGAAACATGTTTATTTCTGCTGAAAAACACGTTTTGACACTTTCTGCACACTGGGGTTAAGAGCAGAGTGTGTGGGCTCTTCTAAGCCTTGCAGTTACATAAGGATTCAATTGTCTGAAAAAACGTGTTTATTTCGGGCTGAAAAACACGTTTTGAAAAGTGTACTGTAACTGCCCCATAACTTACATGGGGTTGACCAAACTTGCAGAAACATGTTTATTTCTGCTGAAAAACATGTTTTGACACTTTCTGCACAGTGGGGTTAAAAGCTGAGTGTTAGGGCTCTTCTGAGCTTTGCAGTTACATAGGGATTCAGTTGTCTGAAAAAACGCGTTTATTTCGGGCTGAAAAACACGTTTTGAAAAAAGTGCTGTATCTGCCCCATAACTTACATGGGGTTGACCAAACTTCCAGAAACATGTTTATTTCTGCTGAAAAACACGTTTTGACACTTTCTGCACACTGGGGTTAAGAGCAGAGTGTGTGGGCTCTTCTGAGCCTTGCAGTTACATAGGGATTCAGTTGTCTGAAAAAACGTGTTTATTTCGGGCTGAAAAACACGTTTTGAAAAGTGTACTGTAACTGCCCCATAACTTACATGGGGTTGACCAAACTTGCAGAAACATGTTTATTTCTGCTGAAAAACATGTTTTGAAACTTTCTGCACACTGGGGTTAAGAGCTGAGTGTGTGGGCTCTTCTGAGCTTTGCAGTTACATAGGGATTCAGTTGTCTGAAAAAAGGCGTTTATTTCGGGCTGAAAAACACGTTTTGAAAAAAGTGCTGTTACTGCCCCATAACTTACATGGGGTTGACCAAACTTGCAGAAACATGTTTATTTCTGCTGAAAAACACGTTTTGACACTTTCTGCACACTGGGGTTAAGAGCAGAGTGTGTGGGCTCTTCTGAGCCTTGCAGTTACATACGGATTCAGTTGTCTGAAAAAACGTGTTTATTTCGGGCTGAAAAACACGTTTTGAAAAGTGTACTGTAACTGCCCCATAACTTACATGGGGTTGACCAAACTTGCAGAAACATGTTTATTTCTGCTGAAAAACATGTTTTGACACTTTCTGCACAGTGGGGTTAAGAGCTGAGTGTGTGGGCTCTTCTGAGCTTTGCAGTTACATAGGGATTCAGTTGTCTGAAAAAAGGCGTTTATTTCGGGCTGAAAAACACGTTTTGAAAAGTGTACTGTAACTGCCCCATAACTTACATGGGGTTGACCAAACTTGCAGAAACATGTTTATTTCTGCTGAAAAACAAGTGTTGACACTTTCTGCACACTGGGGTTAAGAGCAGAGTGTGTGGGCTCTTCTGAGCCTTGCAGTTACATAGGGATTCAGTTGTCTGAAAAAACGCGTTTATTTCGGGCTGAAAAACACGTTTTGAAAAAAGTGCTGTTACTGCCCCATAACTTACATGGGGTTGACCAAACTTGCAGAAACATGTTTATTTCTGCTGAAAAACATGTTTTGACACTTTCTGCACACTGGGGTTAAGAGCTGAGTGTGTGGGCTCTTCTGAGCTTTGCAGTTACATAGTGATTCAGTTGTCTGAAAAAAGGCGTTTATTTCGGGCTGAAAAACACGTTTTGAAAAAAGTGCTGTAACTGCCCCATAACTTACATGGGGTTGACCAAACTTGCAGAAACATGTTTATTTCTGCTGAAAAACATGTGTTGACACTTTCTGCACACTGGGGTTAAGAGCTGAGTGTGTGGGCTCTTCTGAGCTTTGCAGTTACATAGGGATTCAGTTGTCTGAAAAAACGCGTTTATTTCGGGCTGAAAAACACGTTTTGAAAAAAGTGCTGTTACTGCCCCATAACTTACATGGGGTTGACCAAACTTGCAGAAACATGTTTATTTCTGCTGAAAAACATGTTTTGACACTTTCTGCACACTGGGGTTAAGAGCTGAGTGTGTGGGCTCTTCTGAGCCTTGCAGTTACATAGGGATTCAGTTGTCTGAAAAAACGCGTTTATTTCGGGCTGAAAAACACGTTTTGAAAAAAGTGCTGTTACTGCCCCATAACTTACATGGGGTTGACCAAACTTGCAGAAACATGTTTATTTCTGCTGAAAAACATGTTTTGACACTTTCTGCACACTGGGGTTAAGAGCTGAGTGTGTGGGCTCTTCTGAGCTTTGCAGTTACATAGTGATTCAGTTGTCTGAAAAAAGGCGTTTATTTCGGGCTGAAAAACACGTTTTGAAAAAAGTGCTGTAACTGCCCCATAACTTACATGGGGTTGACCAAACTTGCAGAAACATGTTTATTTCTGCTGAAAAACATGTGTTGACACTTTCTGCACACTGGGGTTAAGAGCTGAGTGTGTGGGCTCTTCTGAGCTTTGCAGTTACATAGGGATTCAGTTGTCTGAAAAAACGCGTTTATTTCGGGCTGAAAAACACGTTTTGAAAAAAGTGCTGTTACTGCCCCATAACTTACATGGGGTTGACCAAACTTGCAGAAACATGTTTATTTCTGCTGAAAAACATGTTTTGACACTTTCTGCACACTGGGGTTAAGAGCTGAGTGTGTGGGCTCTTCTGAGCCTTGCAGTTACATAGGGATTCAGTTGTCTGAAAAAACGTGTTTATTTCGGGCTGAAAAACACGTTTTGAAAAGTGTACTGTAACTGCCCCATAACTTACATGGGGTTGACCAAACTTGCAGAAACATGTTTATTTCTGCTGAAAAACACGTTTTGACACTTTCTGCACACTGGGGTTAAGAGCAGAGTGTGTGGGCTCTTCTGAGCCTTGCAGTTACATACGGATTCAGTTGTCTGAAAAAACGTGTTTATTTCGGGCTGAAAAACACGTTTTGAAAAGTGTACTGTAACTGCCCCATAACTTACATGGGGTTGACCAAACTTGCAGAAACATGTTTATTTCTGCTGAAAAACATGTTTTGACACTTTCTGCACAGTGGGGTTAAGAGCTGAGTGTGTGGGCTCTTCTGAGCTTTGCAGTTACATAGGGATTCAGTTGTCTGAAAAAAGGCGTTTATTTCGGGCTGAAAAACACGTTTTGAAAAAAGTGCTGTTACTGCCCC
The DNA here is from genome assembly GCF_040954835.1 of Lepisosteus oculatus. NCBI lineage: Eukaryota > Metazoa > Chordata > Actinopteri > Semionotiformes > Lepisosteidae > Lepisosteus > Lepisosteus oculatus. The sequence continues at coordinate 15,263 of NW_027168026.1, read as the reverse complement.
ATAACTTACATGGGGTTGACCAAACTTGCAGAAACATGTTTATTTCTGCTGAAAAACACGTTTTGACACTTTCTGCACACTGGGGTTAAGAGCTGAGTGTGTGGGCTCTTCTGAGCTTTGCAGTTACATAGGGATTCAGTTGTCTGAAAAAAGGCGTTTATTTCGGGCTTAAAAACACGTTTTGAAAAGTGTACTGTAACTGCCCCATAACTTACATGGGGTTGACCAAACTTGCAGAAACATGTTTATTTCTGCTGAAAAACAAGTGTTGACACTTTCTGCACACTGGGGTTAAGAGCAGAGTGTGTGGGCTCTTCTGAGCCTTGCAGTTACATAGGGATTCAGTTGTCTGAAAAAACGCGTTTATTTCGGGCTGAAAAACACGTTTTGAAAAAAGTGCTGTTACTGCCCCATAACTTACATGGGGTTGACCAAACTTGCAGAAACATGTTTATTTCTGCTGAAAAACATGTTTTGACACTTTCTGCACACTGGGGTTAAGAGCTGAGTGTGTGGGCTCTTCTGAGCTTTGCAGTTACATAGTGATTCAGTTGTCTGAAAAAAGGCGTTTATTTCGGGCTGAAAAACACGTTTTGAAAAAAGTGCTGTAACTGCCCCATAACTTACATGGGGTTGACCAAACTTGCAGAAACATGTTTATTTCTGCTGAAAAACATGTGTTGACACTTTCTGCACACTGGGGTTAAGAGCTGAGTGTGTGGGCTCTTCTGAGCTTTGCAGTTACATAGGGATTCAGTTGTCTGAAAAAACGCGTTTATTTCGGGCTGAAAAACACGTTTTGAAAGAAGTGCTGTTACTGCCCCATAACTTACATGGGGTTGACCAAACTTGCAGAAACATGTTTATTTCTGCTGAAAAACATGTTTTGACACTTTCTGCACACTGGGGTTAAGAGCTGAGTGTGTGGGCTCTTCTGAGCCTTGCAGTTACATAGGGATTCAGTTGTCTGAAAAAACGTGTTTATTTCGGGCTGAAAAACACGTTTTGAAAAGTGTACTGTAACTGCCCCATAACTTACATGGGGTTGACCAAACTTGCAGAAACATGTTTATTTCTGCTGAAAAACACGTTTTGACACTTTCTGCACACTGGGGTTAAGAGCAGAGTGTGTGGGCTCTTCTAAGCCTTGCAGTTACATAGGGATTCAGTTGTCTGAAAAAACGTGTTTATTTCGGGCTGAAAAACACGTTTTGAAAAGTGTACTGTAACTGCCCCATAACTTACATGGGGTTGACCAAACTTGCAGAAACATGTTTATTTCTGCTGAAAAACATGTTTTGACACTTTCTGCACACTGGGGTTAAGAGCTGAGTGTGTGGGCTCTTCTGAGCTTTGCAGTTACATAGGGATTCAGTTGTCTGAAAAAAGGTGTTTATTTCGGGCTGAAAAACACGTTTTGAAAAGTGTACTGTAACTGCCCCATAACTTACATGGGGTTGACCAAACTTCCAGAAACATGTTTATTTCTGCTGAAAAACACGTTTTGACACTTTCTGCACAATGGGGTTAAGAGCAGAGTGTGTGGGCTCTTCTAAGCCTTGCAGTTACATATGGATTCAGTTGTCTGAAAAACGCGTTTATTTCTGGCTGAAAAACACGTTTTGAAAAATGTGCTGTTACTGCCCCATAACTTACATGGGGTTGACCAAACTTGCAGAAACATGTTTATTTCTGCTGAAAAACACGTTTTGACACTTTCTGCACACTGGGGTTAAGAGCAGAGTGTGTGGGCTCTTCTGAGCCTTGCAGTTACATAGGGATTCAGTTGTCTGAAAAAACGTGTTTATTTCGGGCTGAAAAACACGTTTTGAAAAGTGTACTGTAACTGCCCCATAACTTACATGGGGTTGACCAAACTTGCAGAAACATGTTTATTTCTGCTGAAAAACATGTTTTGACACTTTCTGCACAATGGGGTTAAGAGCAGAGTGTGTGGGCTCTTCTAAGCCTTGCAGTTACATAGGGATTCAGTTGTCTGAAAAAACGCGTTTATTTCGGGCTGAAAAACACGTTTTGAAAAGTGTACTGTAACTGCCCCATAACTTACATGGGGTTGACCAAACTTGCAGAAACATGTTTATTTCTGCTGAAAAACATGTTTTGACACTTTCTGCACAGTGGGGTTAAGAGCTGAGTGTGTGGGCTCTTCTGAGCTTTGCAGTTACATAGGGATTCAGTTGTCTGAAAAAAGGCGTTTATTTCGGGCTGAAAAACACGTTTTGAAAAAAGTGCTGTTACTGCCCCATAACTTACATGGGGTTGACCAAACTTGCAGAAACATGTTTATTTCTGCTGAAAAACACGTTTTGACACTTTCTGCACACTGGGGTTAAGAGCTGAGTGTGTGGGCTCTTCTGAGCTTTGCAGTTACATAGGGATTCAGTTGTCTGAAAAAAGGCGTTTATTTCGGGCTGAAAAACACGTTTTGAAAAGTGTACTGTAACTGCCCCATAACTTACTTGGGGTTGACCAAACTTGCAGAAACATGTTTATTTCTGCTGAAAAACAAGTGTTGACACTTTCTGCACACTGGGGTTAAGAGCTGAGTGTGTGGGCTCTTCTGAGCTTTGCAGTTACATAGGGATTCAGTTGTCTGAAAAAACGCGTTTATTTAGGGCTGAAAAACACGTTTTGAAAAAAGTGCTGTAACTGCCCCATAACTTACATGGGGTTGACCAAACTTCCAGAAACATGTTTATTTCTGCTGAAAAACACGTTTTGACACTTTCTGCACACTGGGGTTAAGAGCAGAGTGTGTGGGCTCTTCTAAGCCTTGCAGTTACATAGGGATTCAGTTCTCTGAAAAAACGTGTTTATTTCGGGCTGAAAAACACGTTTTGAAAAGTGTACTGTAACTGCCCCATAACTTACATGGGGTTGACCAAACTTGCAGAAACATGTTCATTTTTGCTGAAAAACACGTTTTGACACTGTCTGCACACTGGGGTTAAGAGCAGAGTGTGTGGGCTCTTCTGAGCCTTGCAGTTACATAGGGATTCAGTTGTCTGAAAAAACGTGTTTATTTCGGGCTGAAAAACACGTTTTGAAAAGTGTACTGTAACTGCCCCATAACTTACATGGGGTTGACCAAACTTGCAGAAACATGTTTATTTCTGCTGAAAAACATGTTTTGACACTTTCTGCACACTGGGGTTAAGAGCTGAGTGTGTGGGCTCTTCTGAGCTTTGTAGTTACACAGGGATTCAGTTGTCTGAAAAAAGGCGTTTATGTCGGGCTGAAAAACACGTTTTGAAAAAAGTGCTGTTACTGCCCCATAACTTACATGGGGTTGACCAAACTTGCAGAAACATGTTTATTTCTGCTGAAAAACACGTTTTGACACTTTCTGCACACTGGGGTTAAAGCAGAGTGTGTGGGCTCTTCTGAGCCTTGCAGTTACATAGGGATTCAGTTGTTTGAAAAAAGGCGTTTATTTCGGGCTGAAAAACACGTTTTGAAAAAGTGCTGTTACTGCCCCATAACTTACATGGGGTTGACCATACTTGCAGAAACATGTTTATTTCTGCTGAAAAACACGTTTTAACACTTTCTGCACACTGGGGTTAAGAGCAGAGTGTGTGGGCTCTTCTGAGCCTTGCAGTTACATAGGGATTCAGTTGTCTGAAAAAACGCGTTTATTTCGGGCTGAAAAACACGTTTTGAAAAAAAGTGCTGTTACTGCCCCATAACTTACATGGGGTTGACCAAACTTGCAGAAACATGTTTATTTCTGCTGAAAAACATGTTTTGACACTTTCTGCACACTGGGGTTAAGAGCTGAGTGTGTGGGCTCTTCTGAGCTTTGCAGTTACATAGGGATTCAGTTGTCTGAAAAAAGGCGTTTATTTCGGGCTGAAAAACACGTTTTGAAAAGTGTACTGTAACTGCCCCATAACTTACATGGGGTTGACCAAACTTGCAGAAACATGTTTATTTCTGCTGAAAAACAAGTGTTGACACTTTCTGCACACTGGGGTTAAGAGCTGAGTGTGTGGGCTCTTCTGAGCTTTGCAGTTACATAGGGATTCAGTTGTTTGAAAAAAGGCGTTTATTTCGGGCTGAAAAACACGTTTTGAAAAAAGTGCTGTTACTGCCCCATAACTTACATGGGGTTGACCATACTTGCAGAAACATGTTTATTTCTGCTGAAAAACACGTTTTAACACTTTCTGCACACTGGGGTTAAGAGCAGAGTGTGTGGGCTCTTCTGAGCCTTGCAGTTACATAGGGATTCAGTTGTCTGAAAAAACGCGTTTATTTCGGGCTGAAAAACACGTTTTGAAAAAAGTGCTGTTACTGCCCCATAACTTACATGGGGTTGACCAAACTTGCAGAAACATGTTTATTTCTGCTGAAAAACATTTTTTGACACTTTCTGCACACTGGGGTTAATAGCTGAGTGTGTGGGCTCTTCTGAGCTTTGCAATTACATAGGGATTCAGTTGTCTGAAAAAACGCGTTTATTTCGGGCTGAAAAACACGTTTTGAAAAGTGTACTGTAACTGCCCCATAACTTACATGGGGTTGACCAAACTTGCAGAAACATGTTTATTTCTGCTGAAAAACATGTGTTGACAGTTTCTGCACACTGGGGTTAAGAGCTGAGTGTGTGGGCTCTTCTGAGCTTTGCAGTTACATAGGGATTCAGTTGTCTGAAAAAACGCGTTTATTTCGGGCTGAAAAACACGTTTTGAAAAAAGTGCTGTAACTGCCCCATAACTTACATGGGGTTGACCAAACTTCCAGAAACATGTTTATTTCTGCTGAAAAACACGTTTTGACACTTTCTGCACACTGGGGTTAAGAGCAGAGTGTGTGGGCTCTTCTAAGCCTTGCAGTTACATAAGGATTCAATTGTCTGAAAAAACGTGTTTATTTCGGGCTGAAAAACACGTTTTGAAAAGTGTACTGTAACTGCCCCATAACTTACATGGGGTTGACCAAACTTGCAGAAACATGTTTATTTCTGCTGAAAAACATGTTTTGACACTTTCTGCACAGTGGGGTTAAAAGCTGAGTGTTAGGGCTCTTCTGAGCTTTGCAGTTACATAGGGATTCAGTTGTCTGAAAAAACGCGTTTATTTCGGGCTGAAAAACACGTTTTGAAAAAAGTGCTGTATCTGCCCCATAACTTACATGGGGTTGACCAAACTTCCAGAAACATGTTTATTTCTGCTGAAAAACACGTTTTGACACTTTCTGCACACTGGGGTTAAGAGCAGAGTGTGTGGGCTCTTCTGAGCCTTGCAGTTACATAGGGATTCAGTTGTCTGAAAAAACGTGTTTATTTCGGGCTGAAAAACACGTTTTGAAAAGTGTACTGTAACTGCCCCATAACTTACATGGGGTTGACCAAACTTGCAGAAACATGTTTATTTCTGCTGAAAAACATGTTTTGAAACTTTCTGCACACTGGGGTTAAGAGCTGAGTGTGTGGGCTCTTCTGAGCTTTGCAGTTACATAGGGATTCAGTTGTCTGAAAAAAGGCGTTTATTTCGGGCTGAAAAACACGTTTTGAAAAAAGTGCTGTTACTGCCCCATAACTTACATGGGGTTGACCAAACTTGCAGAAACATGTTTATTTCTGCTGAAAAACACGTTTTGACACTTTCTGCACACTGGGGTTAAGAGCAGAGTGTGTGGGCTCTTCTGAGCCTTGCAGTTACATACGGATTCAGTTGTCTGAAAAAACGTGTTTATTTCGGGCTGAAAAACACGTTTTGAAAAGTGTACTGTAACTGCCCCATAACTTACATGGGGTTGACCAAACTTGCAGAAACATGTTTATTTCTGCTGAAAAACATGTTTTGACACTTTCTGCACAGTGGGGTTAAGAGCTGAGTGTGTGGGCTCTTCTGAGCTTTGCAGTTACATAGGGATTCAGTTGTCTGAAAAAAGGCGTTTATTTCGGGCTGAAAAACACGTTTTGAAAAGTGTACTGTAACTGCCCCATAACTTACATGGGGTTGACCAAACTTGCAGAAACATGTTTATTTCTGCTGAAAAACAAGTGTTGACACTTTCTGCACACTGGGGTTAAGAGCAGAGTGTGTGGGCTCTTCTGAGCCTTGCAGTTACATAGGGATTCAGTTGTCTGAAAAAACGCGTTTATTTCGGGCTGAAAAACACGTTTTGAAAAAAGTGCTGTTACTGCCCCATAACTTACATGGGGTTGACCAAACTTGCAGAAACATGTTTATTTCTGCTGAAAAACATGTTTTGACACTTTCTGCACACTGGGGTTAAGAGCTGAGTGTGTGGGCTCTTCTGAGCTTTGCAGTTACATAGTGATTCAGTTGTCTGAAAAAAGGCGTTTATTTCGGGCTGAAAAACACGTTTTGAAAAAAGTGCTGTAACTGCCCCATAACTTACATGGGGTTGACCAAACTTGCAGAAACATGTTTATTTCTGCTGAAAAACATGTGTTGACACTTTCTGCACACTGGGGTTAAGAGCTGAGTGTGTGGGCTCTTCTGAGCTTTGCAGTTACATAGGGATTCAGTTGTCTGAAAAAACGCGTTTATTTCGGGCTGAAAAACACGTTTTGAAAAAAGTGCTGTTACTGCCCCATAACTTACATGGGGTTGACCAAACTTGCAGAAACATGTTTATTTCTGCTGAAAAACATGTTTTGACACTTTCTGCACACTGGGGTTAAGAGCTGAGTGTGTGGGCTCTTCTGAGCCTTGCAGTTACATAGGGATTCAGTTGTCTGAAAAAACGCGTTTATTTCGGGCTGAAAAACACGTTTTGAAAAAAGTGCTGTTACTGCCCCATAACTTACATGGGGTTGACCAAACTTGCAGAAACATGTTTATTTCTGCTGAAAAACATGTTTTGACACTTTCTGCACACTGGGGTTAAGAGCTGAGTGTGTGGGCTCTTCTGAGCTTTGCAGTTACATAGTGATTCAGTTGTCTGAAAAAAGGCGTTTATTTCGGGCTGAAAAACACGTTTTGAAAAAAGTGCTGTAACTGCCCCATAACTTACATGGGGTTGACCAAACTTGCAGAAACATGTTTATTTCTGCTGAAAAACATGTGTTGACACTTTCTGCACACTGGGGTTAAGAGCTGAGTGTGTGGGCTCTTCTGAGCTTTGCAGTTACATAGGGATTCAGTTGTCTGAAAAAACGCGTTTATTTCGGGCTGAAAAACACGTTTTGAAAAAAGTGCTGTTACTGCCCCATAACTTACATGGGGTTGACCAAACTTGCAGAAACATGTTTATTTCTGCTGAAAAACATGTTTTGACACTTTCTGCACACTGGGGTTAAGAGCTGAGTGTGTGGGCTCTTCTGAGCCTTGCAGTTACATAGGGATTCAGTTGTCTGAAAAAACGTGTTTATTTCGGGCTGAAAAACACGTTTTGAAAAGTGTACTGTAACTGCCCCATAACTTACATGGGGTTGACCAAACTTGCAGAAACATGTTTATTTCTGCTGAAAAACACGTTTTGACACTTTCTGCACACTGGGGTTAAGAGCAGAGTGTGTGGGCTCTTCTGAGCCTTGCAGTTACATACGGATTCAGTTGTCTGAAAAAACGTGTTTATTTCGGGCTGAAAAACACGTTTTGAAAAGTGTACTGTAACTGCCCCATAACTTACATGGGGTTGACCAAACTTGCAGAAACATGTTTATTTCTGCTGAAAAACATGTTTTGACACTTTCTGCACAGTGGGGTTAAGAGCTGAGTGTGTGGGCTCTTCTGAGCTTTGCAGTTACATAGGGATTCAGTTGTCTGAAAAAAGGCGTTTATTTCGGGCTGAAAAACACGTTTTGAAAAAAGTGCTGTTACTGCCCCATAACTTACATGGGGTTGACCAAACTTGCAGAAACATGTTTATTTCTGCTGAAAAACACGTTTTGACACTTTCTGCACACTGGGGTTAAGAGCTGAGTGTGTGGGCTCTTCTGAGCTTTGCAGTTACATAGGGATTCAGTTGTCTGAAAAAACGCGTTTATTTCGGGCTGAAAAACACGTTTTGAAAAGTGTACTGTAACTGCCCCATAACTTACATGGGGTTGACCAAACTTGCAGAAACATGTTTATTTCTGCTGAAAAACAAGTGTTGACACTTTCTGCACACTGGGGTTAAGAGCAGAGTGTGTGGGCTCTTCTGAGCCTTGCAGTTACATAGGGATTCAGTTGTCTGAAAAAACGCGTTTATTTCGGGCTGAAAAACACGTTTTGAAAAAAGTGCTGTTACTGCCCCATAACTTACATGGGGTTGACCAAACTTGCAGAAACATGTTTATTTCTGCTGAAAAACATGTTTTGACACTTTCTGCACACTGGGGTTAAGAGCTGAGTGTGTGGGCTCTTCTGAGCTTTGCAGTTACATAGTGATTCAGTTGTCTGAAAAAACGCGTTTATTTCGGGCTGAAAAACACGTTTTGAAAGAAGTGCTGTTACTGCCCCATAACTTACATGGGGTTGACCAAACTTGCAGAAACATGTTTATTTCTGCTGAAAAACATGTTTTGACACTTTCTGCACACTGGGGTTAAGAGCTGAGTGTGTGGGCTCTTCTGAGCCTTGCAGTTACATAGGGATTCAGTTGTCTGAAAAAACGTGTTTATTTCGGGCTGAAAAACACGTTTTGAAAAGTGTACTGTAACTGCCCCATAACTTACATGGGGTTGACCAAACTTGCAGAAACATGTTTATTTCTGCTGAAAAACACGTTTTGACACTTTCTGCACACTGGGGTTAAGAGCAGAGTGTGTGGGCTCTTCTGAGCCTTGCAGTTACATACGGATTCAGTTGTCTGAAAAAACGTGTTTATTTCGGGCTGAAAAACACGTTTTGAAAAGTGTACTGTAACTGCCCCATAACTTACATGGGGTTGACCAAACTTGCAGAAACATGTTTATTTCTGCTGAAAAACATGTTTTGACACTTTCTGCACAGTGGGGTTAAGAGCTGAGTGTGTGGGCTCTTCTGAGCTTTGCAGTTACATAGGGATTCAGTTGTCTGAAAAAAGGCGTTTATTTCGGGCTGAAAAACACGTTTTGAAAAGTGTACTGTAACTGCCCCATAACTTACATGGGGTTGACCAAACTTGCAGAAACATGTTTATTTCTGCTGAAAAACAAGTGTTGACACTTTCTGCACACTGGGGTTAAGAGCAGAGTGTGTGGGCTCTTCTGAGCCTTGCAGTTACATAGGGATTCAGTTGTCTGAAAAAACGCGTTTATTTCGGGCTGAAAAACACGTTTTGAAAAAAGTGCTGTTACTGCCCCATAACTTACATGGGGTTGACCAAACTTGCAGAAACATGTTTATTTCTGCTGAAAAACATGTTTTGACACTTTCTGCACACTGGGGTTAAGAGCTGAGTGTGTGGGCTCTTCTGAGCTTTGCAGTTACATAGTGATTCAGTTGTCTGAAAAAAGGCGTTTATTTCGGGCTGAAAAACACGTTTTGAAAAAAGTGCTGTAACTGCCCCATAACTTACATGGGGTTGACCAAACTTGCAGAAACATGTTTATTTCTGCTGAAAAACATGTGTTGACACTTTCTGCACACTGGGGTTAAGAGCTGAGTGTGTGGGCTCTTCTGAGCTTTGCAGTTACATAGGGATTCAGTTGTCTGAAAAAACGCGTTTATTTCGGGCTGAAAAACACGTTTTGAAAGAAGTGCTGTTACTGCCCCATAACTTACATGGGGTTGACCAAACTTGCAGAAACATGTTTATTTCTGCTGAAAAACATGTTTTGACACTTTCTGCACACTGGGGTTAAGAGCTGAGTGTGTGGGCTCTTCTGAGCCTTGCAGTTACATAGGGATTCAGTTGTCTGAAAAAACGCGTTTATTTCGGGCTGAAAAACACGTTTTGAAAAAAGTGCTGTTACTGCCCCATAACTTACATGGGGTTGACCAAACTTGCAGAAACATGTTTATTTCTGCTGAAAAACATGTTTTGACACTTTCTGCACACTGGGGTTAAGAGCTGAGTGTGTGGGCTCTTCTGAGCTTTGCAGTTACATAGTGATTCAGTTGTCTGAAAAAAGGCGTTTATTTCGGGCTGAAAAACACGTTTTGAAAAAAGTGCTGTAACTGCCCCATAACTTACATGGGGTTGACCAAACTTGCAGAAACATGTTTATTTCTGCTGAAAAACATGTGTTGACACTTTCTGCACACTGGGGTTAAGAGCTGAGTGTGTGGGCTCTTCTGAGCTTTGCAGTTACATAGGGATTCAGTTGTCTGAAAAAACGCGTTTATTTCGGGCTGAAAAACACGTTTTGAAAAAAGTGCTGTTACTGCCCCATAACTTACATGGGGTTGACCAAACTTGCAGAAACATGTTTATTTCTGCTGAAAAACATGTTTTGACACTTTCTGCACACTGGGGTTAAGAGCTGAGTGTGTGGGCTCTTCTGAGCCTTGCAGTTACATAGGGATTCAGTTGTCTGAAAAAACGTGTTTATTTCGGGCTGAAAAACACGTTTTGAAAAGTGTACTGTAACTGCCCCATAACTTACATGGGGTTGACCAAACTTGCAGAAACATGTTTATTTCTGCTGAAAAACACGTTTTGACACTTTCTGCACACTGGGGTTAAGAGCAGAGTGTGTGGGCTCTTCTGAACCTTGCAGTTACATAGGGATTCAGTTGTCTGAAAAAACGTGTTTATTTCGGGCTGAAAAACACGTTTTGAAAAAAGTGCTGTTACTGCCCCATAACTTACATGGGGTTGACCAAACTTGCAGAAACATGTTTATTTCTGCTGAAAAACATGTTTTGACACTTTCTGCACACTGGGGTTAAGAGCTGAGTGTGTGGGCTCTTCTGAGCTTTGCAGTTACATAGTGATTCAGTTGTCTGAAAAAAGGCGTTTATTTCGGGCTGAAAAACACGTTTTGAAAAAAGTGCTGTAACTGCCCCATAACTTACATGGGGTTGACCAAACTTGCAGAAACATGTTTATTTCTGCTGAAAAACATGTGTTGACACTTTCTGCACACTGGGGTTAAGAGCAGAGTGTGTGGGCTATTCTAAGCCTTGCAGTTACATAGGGATTCAGTTGTCTGAAAAAACGTGTTTATTTCGGGCTGAAAAACACGTTTTGAAAAGTGTACTGTAACTGCCCCATAACTTACATGGGGTTGACCAAACTTGCAGAAACATGTTTATTTCTGCTGAAAAACACGTTTTGACACCTTCTGCACACTGGGGTTAAGAGCAGAGTGTGTGGGCTCTTCTGAGCCTTGCAGTTACATAGGGATTCAGTTGTCTGAAAAAACGCGTTTATTTCGGGCTGAAAAACACGTTTTGAAAAAAGTGCTGTTACTGCCCCATAACTTACATGGGGTTGACCAAACTTGCAGAAACATGTTTATTTCTGCTGAAAAACATGTTTTGACACTTTCTGCACACTGGGGTTAAGAGCTGAGTGTGTGGGCTCTTCTGAGCTTTGCAGTTACATAGGGATTCAGTTGTCTGAAAAAAGGCGTTTATTTCGGGCTGAAAAACACGTTTTGAAAAGTATACTGTAACTGCCCCATAACTTACATGGGGTTGACCAAACTTGCAGAAACATGTTTATTTCTGCTGAAAAACATGTGTTGACACTTTCTGCACACTGGGGTTAAGAGCTGAGTGTGTGGGCTCTTCTGAGCTTTGCAGTTACATAGGGATTCAGTTGTCTGAAAAAAGGCGTTTATTTCGGGCTGAAAAACACGTTTTGAAAAGTGTACTGTAACTGCCCCATAACTTACATGGGGTTGACCAAACTTGCAGAAACATGTTTATTTCTGCTGAAAAACACGTTTTGACACTTTCTGCACACTGGGGTTAAGAGCAGAGTGTGTGGGCTCTTCTGACCCTTGCAGTTACATAGGGATTCAGTTGTCTGAAAAAAGGCGTTTATTTCGGGCTGAAAAACACGTTTTGAAAAAAGTGCTGTTACTGCCCCATAACTTACATGGGGTTGACCAAACTTGCAGAAACATGTTTATTTCTGCTGAAAAACACGTTTTGACACTTTCTGCACACTGGGGTTAAGAGCAGAGTGTGTGGGCTCTTCTGAGCCTTGCAGTTACATAGGGATTCAGTTGTCTGAAAAAACGCGTTTATTTCGGGCTGAAAAACACGTTTTGAAAAGTGTACTGTAACTGCCCCATAACTTACATGGGGTTGACCAAACTTGCAGAAACATGTTTATTTCTGCTGAAAAACATGTGTTGACACTTTCTGCACACTGGGGTTAAGAGCTGAGTGTGTGGGCTCTTCTGAGCTTTGCAGTTACATAGGGATTCAGTTGTCTGAAAAAACGCGTTTATTTCGGGCTGAAAAACACGTTTTGAAAAAAGTGCTGTAACTGCCCCATAACTTACATGGGGTTGACCAAACTTGCAGAAACATGTTTATTTCTGCTGAAAAACATGTGTTGACACTCTCTGCACACTGGGGTTAAGAGCTGAGTGTGTGGGCTCTTCTGAGCTTTGCAGTTACATAGGGATTCAGTTGTCTGAAAAAACGCGTTTATTTCGGGCTGAAAAACACGTTTTGAAAAAAGTGCTGTAACTGCCCCATAACTTACATGGGGTTGACCAAACTTGCAGAAACATGTTTATTTCTGCTGAAAAACATGTGTTGACACTTTCTGCACACTGGGGTTAAGAGCAGAGTGTGTGGGCTCTTCTAAGCCTTGCAGTTACATAGGGATTCAGTTGTCTGAAAAAACGTGTTTATTTCGGGCTGAAAAACACGTTTTGAAAAGTGTACTGTAACTGCCCCATAACTTACATGGGGTTGACCAAACTTGCAGAAACATGTTTATTTCTGCTGAAAAACACGTTTTGACACCTTCTGCACACTGGGGTTAAGAGCAGAGTGTGTGGGCTCTTCTGAGCCTTGCAGTTACATAGGGATTCAGTTGTCTGAAAAAACGCGTTTATTTCGGGCTGAAAAACACGTTTTGAAAAAAGTGCTGTTACTGCCCCATAACTTACATGGGGTTGACCAAACTTGCAGAAACATGTTTATTTCTGCTGAAAAAACATGTTTTGACACTTTCTGCACACTGGGGTTAAGAGCTGAGTGTGTGGGCTCTTCTGAGCTTTGCAGTTACATAGGGATTCAGTTGTATGAAAAAAGGCGTTTATTTCGGGCTGAAAAACACGTTTTGAAAAGTGTACTGTAACTGCCCCATAACTTACATGGGGTTGACCAAACTTGCAGAAACATGTTTATTTCTGCTGAAAAACATGTGTTGACACTTTCTGCACACTGGGGTTAAGAGCTGAGTGTGTGGGCTCTTCTGAGCTTTGCAGTTACATAGGGATTCAGTTGTCTGAAAAAACGCGTTTATTTCGGGCTGAAAAACACGTTTTGAAAAAAGTGCTGTAACTGCCCCATAACTTACATGGGGTTGACCAAACTTCCAGAAACATGTTTATTTCTGCTGAAAAACACGTTTTGAAACTTTCTGCACACTGGGGTTAAGAGCAGAGTGTGTGGGCTCTTCTAAGCCTTGCAGTTACATAGGGATTCAGTTGTCTGAAAAAACGTGTTTATTTCGGGCTGAAAAACACGTTTTGAAAAGTGTACTGTAACTGCCCCATAACTTACATGGGGTTGACCAAACTTGCAGAAACATGTTTATTTCTGCTGAAAAACATGTTTTGACACTTTCTGCACACTGGGGTTAAGAGCTGAGTGTGTGGGCTCTTCTGAGCTTTGCAGTTACATAGGGATTCAGTTGTCTGAAAAAAGGCGTTTATTTCGGGCTGAAAAACACGTTTTGAAAAGTGTACTGTAACTGCCCCATAACTTACATGGGGTTGACCAAACTTGCAGAAACATGTTTATTTCTGCTGAAAAACACGTTTTGACACTTTCTGCACACTGGGGTTAAGAGCAGAGTGTGTGGGCTCTTCTGACCCTTGCAGTTACATAGGGATTCAATTGTCTGAAAAAAGGGCGTTTATTTCGGGCTGAAAAAACACGTTTTGAAAAAAGTGCTGTTACTGCCCCATAACTTACATGGGGTTGACCAAACTTGCAGAAACATGTTTATTTCTGCTGAAAAACACGTTTTGACACTTTCTGCACACTGGGTTAAGAGCAGAGTGTGTGGGCTCTTCTGAGCCTTGCAGTTACATAGGGATTCAGTTGTCTGAAAGAACGCGTTTATTTCGGGCTGAAAAACACGTTTTGAAAAAAGTGCTGTTACTGCCCCATAACTTACATGGGGTTGACCAAACTTGCAGAAACATGTTTATTTCTGCTGAAAAACACGTTTTGACACTTTCTGCACACTGGGGGTTAAGAGCAGAGTGTGTGGGCTCTTCTGAGCCTTGCAGTTACATAGGGATTCAGTTGTCTGAAAAAACGCGTTTATTTCGGGCTGAAAAACACGTTTGAAAAAAGTGCTGTTACTGCCCCATAACTTACATGGGGTTGACCAAACTTGCAGAAACATGTTTATTTCTGCTGAAAAACACGTTTTAACACTTTCTGCACACTGGGGTTAAGAGCAGAGTGTGTGGGCTCTTCTAAGCCTTGCAGTTACATAGGGATTCAGTTGTCTGAAAAAACGTGTTTATTTCGGGCTGAAAAACACGTTTTGAAAAGTGTACTGTAACTGCCCCATAACTTACATGGGGTTGACCAAACTTGCAGAAACATGTTTATTTCTGCTGAAAAACATGTGTTGACACTTTCTGCACACTGGGGTTAAGAGCTGAGTGTGTGGGCTCTTCTGAGCTTTGCAGTTACATAGGGATTCAGTTGTCTGAAAAAACGCGTTTATTTCGGGCTGAAAAACACGTTTTGAAAAAGTGCTGTAACTGCCCCATAACTTACATGGGGTTGACCAAACTTGCAGAAACATGTTTATTTCTGCTGAAAAACATGTGTTGACACTCTCTGCACACTGGGGTTAAGAGCTGAGTGTGTGGGCTCTTCTGAGCTTTGCAGTTACATAGGGATTCAGTTGTCTGAAAAAACGCGTTTATTTCGGGCTGAAAAACACGTTTTGAAAAAAGTGCTGTAACTGCCCCATAACTTACATGGGGTTGACCAAACTTGCAGAAACATGTTTATTTTCTGCTGAAAAACATGTGTTGACACTTTCTGCACACTGGGGTTAAGAGCAGAGTGTGTGGGCTCTTCCAAGCCTTGCAGTTACATAGGGATTCAGTTGTCTGAAAAAACGTGTTTATTTCGGGCTGAAAAACACGTTTTGAAAAGTGTACTGTAACTGCCCCATAACTTACATGGGGTTGA
>NW_027168025.1:0-76172 GCF_040954835.1 Lepisosteus oculatus | reverse complement strand
GAGCCCACACACTCAGCCCTTAACCCCAGTGTACAGAAAGTGTCAAAACGTGTTTTTCAGCAGAAATAAACATGTTTCTGCAAGTTTGGTCAACCCCATGTAAGTTATGGGGCAGTAACATCACACGTTTCAAAACGTGTTTTTCAGCCCGAAATAAGCGCGTTTTTCAGACAACTGAATCTCCTTGTAACAGCAAGGCTCAGAAGAGCCCACACACTCAGCCCTTACCCCAGTGTGCAGAAAGTGTCAAAACGTGTTTTTCAGCAGAAATAAACATGTTTCTGCAAGTTTGTCAACCCATGTAAGTTATGGGGCAGTAACATCACATTTTTCAAAACGTGTTTTCAGCCCGAAATAAGCGCGTTTTTCAGACACCTGAATTTCCTTGTAACAGCAAGGCTCAGAAGAGCCCACACACTCAGCCCTTAACCCCAGTGTACAGAAAGTGTCAAAACGTGTTTTCAGCAGAAATAAACATGTTTCTGCAAGTTTGGTCAACCCCATGTAAGTTATGGGGCAGTAACATAACACTTTGAAAACGTGTTTTTCAGCCCGAAATAAACGCGTTTTTTCAGACAACTGAATCTCCTTGTAACAGCAAGGCTCAGAAGAGCCCACACACTCAGCCCTTAACCCCAGTGTACAGAAAGTGTCAAAACGTGTTTTTCAGCAGAAATAAACATGTTCTGCAAGTTTGGTCAACCCCATGTAAGTTATGGGGCAGTAACATCACACTTTTGAAAACGTGTTTTTCAGCCCGAAATAACGCGTTTTTTCAGACAACTGAATCTCCTTGTAACAGCAAGGCTCAGAAGAGCCCACACACTCAGCCTTAACCCCAGTGTACAGAAAGTGTCAAAACGTGTTTTTCAGCAGAAATAAACATGTTTCTGCAAGTTTGGTCAACCCCATGTAAGTTATGGGGCAGTAACATCACACTTTTGAAAACGTGTTTTTCAGCCCGAAATAAGCACGTTTTTTCAGACAACTGAATCTCCTTGTAACAGCAAGGCTCAGAAGAGCCCACACACTCAGCCCTTAACCCCAGTGTACAGAAAGTGTCAAAACGTGTTTTTCAGCAGAAAATAACATGTTTCTGCAAGTTTGGTCAACCCCATGTAAGTTATGGGGCAGTAACATCACACTTTTGAAAACGTGTTTTCAGCCCGAAATAAACGCGTTTTTTCAGACAACTGAATCTCCTTGTAACAGCAAGGCTCAGAAGAGCCCACACACTCAGCCCTTAACCCCAGTGTACAGAAAGTGTCAAAACGTGTTTTTCAGCAGAAATAAACATGTTTCTGCAAGTTTGGTCAACCCCATGTAAGTTATGGGGCAAGTAACATCACACTTTTTGAAAACGTGTTTTTCAGCCCGAAATAAACGCGTTTTTCAGACAACTGAATCTCCTTGTAACAGCAAGGCTCAGAAGAGCCCACACACTCAGCCCTTAACCCAGTGTACAGAAAGTGTCAAAACGTGTTTTTCAGCAGAAATAAACATGTTTCTGCAAGTTTGGTCAACCCCATGTAAGTTATGGGGCTAGTAACATCACACTTTTGAAAACGTGTTTTTCAGCCCGAAATAAGCACGTTTTTCAGACAACTGAATCTCCTTGTAACAGCAAGGCTCAGAAGAGCCCACACACTCAGCCCTTAACCCCAGTGTACAGAAAGTGTCAAAACGTGTTTTTCAGCAGAAATAAACATGTTTCTGCAAGTTTGGTCAACCCCATGTAAGTTATGGGGCAGTAACATCACACGTTTTCAAACGTGTTTTTCAGCCCGAAATAAGCGCGTTTTTTCAGACACCTGAATTTCCTTGTAACAGCAAGGCTCAGAAGAGCCCACACACTCAGCCCTTAACCCCAGTGTACAGAAAGTGTCAAAACGTGTTTTTCAGCAGAAATAAACATGTTTCTGCAAGTTTGGTCAACCCCATGTAAGTTATGGGGCAGTAACATCACACTTTTGAAAACGTGTTTTTCAGCCGAAATAAGGCGTTTTTTCAGACAACTGAATCTCCTTGTAACAGCAAGGCTCAGAAGAGCCCACACACTCAGCCCTTAACCCCAGTGTACAGAAAGTGTCAAAACGTGTTTTTCAGCAGAAATAAACATGTTTCTGCAAGTTTGGTCAACCCCATGTAAGTTATGGGGCAGTAACATCACACTTTTGAAAACGTGTTTTTCAGCCCGAAATAAACGCGTTTTTTCAGACAACTGAATCTCCTTGTAACAGCAAGGCTCAGAAGAGCCCACACACTCAGCCCTTAACCCCAGTGTACAGAAGTGTCAAAACGTGTTTTTCAGCAGAAATAAACATGTTTCTGCAAGTTTGGTCAACCCCATGTAAGTTATGGGGCAGTAACATCACATTTTTCAAAACGTGTTTTTCAGCCCGAAATAAGCGCGTTTTTTCAGACACCTGAATTTCCTTGTAACAGCAAGGCTCAGAAGAGCCCACACACTCAGCCCTTAACCCAGTGTACAGAAAGTGTCAAAACGTGTTTTTCAGCAGAAATAAACATGTTTCTGCAAGTTTGGTCAACCCCATGTAAGTTATGGGGCAGTAACATCACACGTTTCAAAACGTGTTTTTCAGCCTGAAATAGCGCGTTTTTTCAGACAACTGAATCTCCTTGTAACAGCAAGGCTCAGAAGAGCCCACACACTCAGCCCTTAACCCCAGTGTGCAGAAAGTGTCAAAACGTGTTTTTCAGCAGAAATAAACATGTTTCTGCAAGTTTGGTCAACCCATGTAAGTTATGGGGCAGTAACATCACACTTTTGAAAACGTGTTTTTCAGCCCGAAATAAGCACGTTTTTTCAGACAACTGAATCTCCTTGTAACAGCAAGGCTCAGAAGAGCCCACACACTCAGCCTTAACCCCAGTGTACAGAAAGTGTCAAAACGTGTTTTTCAGCAGAAATAACATGTTTCTGCAAGTTTGGTCAACCCCATGTAAGTTATGGGGCAGTAACATCACACGTTTCAAAACGTGTTTTTCAGCCCGAAATAAGCGCGTTTTTTCAGACACCTGAATTTCTTGTAACAGCAAGGCTCAGAAGAGCCCACACACTCAGCCCTTAACCCCAGTGTACAGAAAGTGTCAAAACGTGTTTTTCAGCAGAAATAAAGATGTTTCTGCAAGTTTGGTCAACCCCATGTAAGTTATGGGGCAGTAACATCACACTTTTGAAAACGTGTTTTTCAGCCCGAAATAAGCGCGTTTTTTCAGACAACTGAATCTCCTTGTAACAGCAAGGCTCAGAAGAGCCCACACACTCAGCCCTTAACCCCAGTGTACAGAAAGTGTCAAAACGTGTTTTTCAGCAGAAATAAACATGTTTCTGCAAGTTTGGTCAACCCCATGTAAGTTATGGGGCAGTAACATCACACTTTTGAAAACGTGTTTTTCAGCCCGAAATAAGCGCGTTTTTCAGACAACTGAATCTCCTTGTAACAGCAAGGCTCAGAAGAGCCACACACTCAGCCCTTAACCCCAGTGTGCAGAAAGTGTCAAAACGTGTTTTTCAGCAGAAATAAACATGTTTCTGCAAGTTTGGTCAACCCCATGTAAGTTATGGGGCAGTAACATCACATTTTCAAAACGTGTTTTCAGCCCGAAATAAGCGCGTTTTTTCAGACACCTGAATTTCCTTGTAACAGCAAGGCTCAGAAGAGCCCACACACTCAGCCCTTAACCCCAGTGTACAGAAAGTGTCAAAACGTGTTTTTCAGCAGAAATAAACATGTTTCTGCAAGTTTGGTCAACCCCATGTAAGTTATGGGGCAGTAACATCACACGTTTCAAAACGTGTTTTTCAGCCCGAAATAAGTGCGTTTTTTCAGACAACTGAATCTCCTTGTAACAGCAAGGCTCAGAAGAGCCCACACACTCAGCCCTTAACCCCAGTGTGCAGAAAGTGTCAAAACGTGTTTTTCAGCAGAAATAAACATGTTTCTGCAAGTTTGGTCAACCCCATGTAAGTTATGGGGCAGTAACATCACACGTTTCAAAACGTGTTTTTCAGCCCGAAATAAGCGCGTTTTTTTCAGACAACTGAATCTCCTTGTAACAGCAAGGCTCAGAAGAGCCCACACACTCAGCCCTTAACCCCAGTGTACAGAAAGTGTCAAAACGGTTTTCAGCAGAAATAAACATGTTTCTGCAAGTTTGGTCAACCCCATGTAAGTTATGGGGCAGTAACATCACACTTTTCAAAACGTGTTTTTCAGCCCGAAATAAGCACGTTTTTCAGACAACTGAATCTCCTTGTAACAGCAAGGCTCAGAAGAGCCCACACACTCAGCCCTTAACTCCAGTGTACAGAAAGTGTCAAAACGTGTTTTTTAGCAGAAATAAACATGTTTCTGCAAGTTTGGTCAACCCCATGTAAGTTATGGGGCAGTAACATCACACTTTTGAAAACGTGTTTTTCAGCCCGAAATAAACGCGTTTTTTCAAACAACTGAATCTCCTTGGTAACAGCAAGGCTCAGAAGAGCCCACACACTCAGCCCTTAACCCCAGTGTACAGAAAGTGTCAAAACGTGTTTTCAGCAGAAATAAAAATGTTTCTGCAAGTTTGGTCAAACCCATGTAAGTTATGGGGCAGTAACATCACACTTTTCAAAACGTGTTTTTCAGCCCGAAATAAGCGCGTTTTTTCAGACACCTGAATTTCCTTGTAACAGCAAGGCTCAGAAGAGCCCACACACTCAGCCCTTAACCCCAGTGTACAGAAAGTGTCAAAACGTGTTTTTCAGCAGAAATAAACATGTATTCTGCAAGTTTGGTCAACCCCATGTAAGTTATGGGGCAGTAACATCACACTTTTGAAAACGTGTTTTTCAGCCCGAAATAAACGCGTTTTTTCAGACAACTGAATCTCCTTGTAACAGAAGGCTCAGAAGAGCCCACACACTCAGCCCTTAACCCCAGTGTACAGAAAGTGTCAAAACGTGTTTTTCAGCAGAAATAAACATGTTTCTGCAAGTTTGGTCAACCCCATGTAAGTTATGGGGCAGTAACATCACACTTTTCAAAACGTGGTTTTTCAGCCCGAAATAAGCGCGTTTTTTCAGACAACTGAATCTCCTTGTAACAGCAAGGCTCAGAAGAGCCCACACACTCAGCCTTAACCCCAGTGTGCAGAAAGGGTCAAAACGTGTTTTTCAGCAGAAATAAACATGTTTCTGCAAGTTTGGTCAACCCCATGTAAGTTATGGGGCAGTAACATCACACTTTTGAAACGTGTTTTTTCAGCCCGAAATAAGCACGTTTTTTCAGACAACTGAATCTCCTTGTAACAGCAAGGCTCAGAAGAGCCACACACTCAGCCCTTAACCCCAGTGTACAGAAAGTGTCAAAACGTGTTTTTCAGCAGAAATAAACATGTTTCTGCAAGTTTGGTCAACCCCATGTAAGTTATGGGGCAGTAACATCACACGTTTCAAAACGTGTTTTTCAGCCGAAATAAGCGCGTTTTTTCAGACAACTGAATCTCCTTGTAACAGCAAGGCTCAGAAGAGCCACACACTCAGCCCTTAACCCCAGTGTGCAGAAAGTGTCAAAACGTGTTTTTCAGCAGAAATAAACATGTTTCTGCAAGTTTGGTCAACCCCATGTAAGTTATGGGGCAGTAACATCACATTTTTCAAAACGTGTTTTCAGCCCGAAATAAGCGCGTTTTTTCAGACACCTGAATTTCCTTGTAACAGCAAGGCTCAGAAGAGCCCACACACTCAGCCCTTAACCCCAGTGTACAGAAAGTGTCAAAACGTGTTTTTCAGCAGAAATAAACATGTTTCTGCAAGTTTGGTCAACCCCATGTAAGTTATGGGGCAGTAACATCACACTTTTGAAACGTGTTTTTCAGCCCGAAATAAACGCGTTTTTTCAGACAACTGAATCTCCTTGTAACAGCAAGGCTCAGAAGAGCCCACACACTTCAGCCCTTAACCCCAGTGTACAGAAAGTGTCAAAACGTGTTTTTCAGCAGAAATAAACATGTTTCTGCAAGTTTGGTCAACCCCATGTAAGTTATGGGGCAGTAACATCACACTTTTGAAAACGTGTTTTTCAGCCCGAAATAAACGCGTTTTTCAGACAACTGAATCTCCTTGTAACAGCAAGGCTCAGAAGAGCCCACACACTCAGCCTTAACCCCAGTGTACAGAAAGTGTCAAACGTGTTTTTCAGCAGAAATAAACATGTTTCTGCAAGTTTGGTCAACCCCATGTAAGTTATGGGGCAGTAACATCACACTTTGAAAACGTGTTTTCAGCCCGAAATAACGCGTTTTTTCAGACAACTGAATCTCCTTGTAACAGCAAGGCTCAGAAGAGCCCACACACTCAGCCCTTAACCCCAGTGTGCAGAAAGGGTCAAAACGTGTTTTTCAGCAGAAATAAACATGTTTCTGCAAGTTTGGTCAACCCCATGTAAGTTATGGGGCAGTAACATCACACTTTTGAAAACGTGTTTTTCAGCCCGAAATAAGCACGTTTTTCAGACAACTGAATCTCCTTGTAGCAGCAAGGCTCAGAAGAGCCCACACACTCAGCCCTTAACCCCAGTGTACAGAAAGTGTCAAAACGTGTTTTTCAGCAGAAATAAACATGTTTCTGCAAGTTTGGTCAACCCCATGTAAGTTATGGGGCAGTAACATCACACTTTTGAAAACGTGTTTTTCAGCCCGAAATAAGCACGTTTTTTCAGACAACTGAATCTCCTTGTAACAGCAAGGCTCAGAAGAGCCCACACACTCAGCCCTTAACCCCAGTGTACAGAAAGTGTCAAAACGTGTTTTTCAGCAGAAATAAACATGTTTCTGCAAGTTTGGTCAACCCCATGTAAGTTATGGGGGCAGTAACATCACACTTTTGAAAACGTGTTTTTCAGCCCGAAATAAGCGCGTTTTTTCAGACAACTGAATCTCCTTGTAACAGCAAGGCTCAGAAGAGCCCACACACTCAGCCCTTAACCCCAGTGTACAGAAAGTGTCAAAACGTGTTTTTCAGCAGAAATAAACATGTTTCTGCAAGTTTGGTCAACCCCATGTAAGTTATGGGGCAGTAACATCACATTTTTCAAAACGTGTTTTTCAGCCCGAAATAAGCGCGTTTTTTCAGACACCTGAATTTCCTTGTAACAGCAAGGCTCAGAAGAGCCCACACACTCAGCCCTTAACCCCAGTGTACAGAAAGTGTCAAAACGTGTTTTTCAGCAGAAATAAACATGTTTCTGCAAGTTTGGTCAACCCCATGTAAGTTATGGGGCAGTAACATCACACGTTTCAAAACGTGTTTTTCAGCCCGAAATAAGCGCGTTTTTTCAGACAACTGAATCTCCTTGTAACAGCAAGGCTCAGAAGAGCCCACACACTCAGCCCTTAACCCCAGTGTGCAGAAAGTGTCAAAACGTGTTTTTCAGCAGAATAAACATGTTTCTGCAAGTTTGGTCAACCCCATGTAAGTTATGGGGCAGTAACATCACACGTTTCAAAACGTGTTTTTCAGCCCGAAATAAGCGCGTTTTTTCAGACAAATGAATCTCCTTGTAACAGCAAGGCTCAGAAGAGCCCACACACTCAGCCCTTAACCCCAGTGTGCAGAAAGTGTCAAAACGTGTTTTTCAGCAGAAATAAACATGTTTCTGCAAGTTTGGTCAACCCCATGTAAGTTATGGGGCAGTAACATCACACTTTTGAAAACGTGTTTTTCAGCCCGAAATAAGCACGTTTTTTCAGACAACTGAATCTCCTTGTAACAGCAAGGCTCAGAAGAGCCCACACACTCAGCCTTAACCCCAGTGTACAGAAAGTGTCAAAACGTGTTTTTCAGCAGAAATAAACATTGTTTCTGCAAGTTTGGTCAACCCCATGTAGTTATGGGGCAGTAACATCACACGTTTCAAAACGTGTTTTTCAGCCCGAAATAAGCGCGTTTTTTTCAGACACCTGAATTTCCTTGTAACAGCAAGGCTCAGAAGAGCCCACACACTCAGCCCTTAACCCCAGTGTACAGAAAGTGTCAAAACGTGTTTTTCAGCAGAAATAAACATGTTTCTGCAAGTTTGGTCAACCCCATGTAAGTTATGGGGCAGTAACATCACACTTTTGAAAACGTGTTTTCAGCCCGAAATAAGCGCGTTTTTTCAGACAACTGAATCTCCTTGTAACAGCAAGGCTCAGAAGAGCCCACACACTCAGCCCTTAACCCCAGTGTACAGAAAGTGTCAAAACGTGTTTTTCAGCAGAAATAAACATGTTTCTGCAAGGTTGGTCAACCCCATGTAAGTTATGGGGCAGTAACATCACACTTTTGAAAACGTGTTTTTCAGCCCGAAATAAGCGCGTTTTTTCAGACAACTGAATCTCCTTGTAACAGCAAGGCTCAGAAGAGCCCACACACTCAGCCCTTAACCCCAGTGTACAGAAAGTGTCAAAACGTGTTTTTCAGCAGAAATAAACATGTTTCTGCAAGTTTGGTCAACCCCATGTAAGTTATGGGGCAGTAACATCATCACTTTTGAAAACGTGTTTTTCAGCCCGAAATAAGCACGTTTTTTCAGACAACTGAATCTCCTTGTAACAGCAAGGCTCAGAAGAGCCCACACACTCAGCCCTTAACCCCAGTGTACAGAAAGTGTCAAAACGTGTTTTTCAGCAGAAATAAACATGTTTCTGCAAGTTTGGTCAACCCCATGTAAGTTATGGGGCAGTAACATCACACTTTTGAAAACGTGTTTTTCAGCCCGAAATAAACGCGTTTTTTCAGACAACTGAATCTCCTTGTAACAGCAAGGCTCAGAAGAGCCCACACACTCAGCCCTTAACCCCAGTGTACAGAAAGTGTCAAAACGTGTTTTTCAGCAGAAATAAACATGTTTCTGCAAGTTTGGTCAACCCCATGTAAGTTATGGGGCAGTAACATCACATTTTTCAAAACGTGTTTTTCAGCCCGAAATAAGCGCGTTTTTTCAGACACCTGAATTTCCTTGTAACAGCAAGGCTCAGAAGAGCCCACACACTCAGCCCTTAACCCCAGTGTACAGAAAGTGTCAAAACGTGTTTTTCAGCAGAAATAAACATGTTTCTGCAAGTTTGGTCAACCCCATGTAAGTTATGGGGCAGTAACATCACACGTTTCAAAACGTGTTTTTCAGCCCGAAATAAGCGCGTTTTTTCAGACAACTGAATCTCCTTGTAACAGCAAGGCTCAGAAGAGCCCACACACTCAGCCCTTAACCCCAGTGTGCAGAAAGTGTCAAAACGTGTTTTTCAGCAGAAATAAACATGTTTCTGCAAGTTTGGTCAACCCCATGTAAGTTATGGGGCAGTAACATCACACTTTTGAAAACGTGTTTTTCAGCCCGAAATAAGCACGTTTTTTCAGACAACTGAATCTCCTTGTAACAGCAAGGCTCAGAAGAGCCCACACACTCAGCCCTTAACCCCAGTGTACAGAAAGTGTCAAAACGTGTTTTTCAGCAGAAATAAACATGTTTCTGCAAGTTTGGTCAACCCCATGTAAGTTATGGGGCAGTAACATCACACGTTTCAAAACGTGTTTTTCAGCCCGAAATAAGCGCGTTTTTTCAGACACCTGAATTTCCTTGTAACAGCAAGGCTCAGAAGAGCCCACACACTCAGCCCTTAACCCCAGTGTACAGAAAGTGTCAAAACGTGTTTTTCAGCAGAAATAAACATGTTTCTGCAAGTTTGGTCAACCCCATGTAAGTTATGGGGCAGTAACATCACACTTTTGAAAACGTGTTTTTCAGCCCGAAATAAGCGCGTTTTTTCAGACAACTGAATCTCCTTGTAACAGCAAGGCTCAGAAGAGCCCACACACTCAGCCCTTAACCCCAGTGTACAGAAAGTGTCAAAACGTGTTTTTCAGCAGAAATAAACATGTTTCTGCAAGTTTGGTCAACCCCATGTAAGTTATGGGGCAGTAACATCACACTTTTGAAAACGTGTTTTTCAGCCCGAAATAAACGCGTTTTTTCAGACAACTGAATCTCCTTGTAACAGCAAGGCTCAGAAGAGCCCACACACTCAGCCCTTAACCCCAGTGTACAGAAAGTGTCAAAACGTGTTTTTCAGCAGAAATAAACATGTTTCTGCAAGTTTGGTCAACCCCATGTAAGTTATGGGGCAGTAACATCACATTTTTCAAAACGTGTTTTTCAGCCCGAAATAAGCGCGTTTTTTCAGACAACTGAATCTCCTTGTAACAGCAAGGCTCAGAAGAGCCCACACACTCAGCCCTTAACCCCAGTGTGCAGAAAGTGTCAAAACGTGTTTTTCAGCAGAAATAAACATGTTTCTGCAAGTTTGGTCAACCCCATGTAAGTTATGGGGCAGTAACATCACACTTTTGAAAACGTGTTTTTCAGCCCGAAATAAGCACGTTTTTTCAGACAACTGAATCTCCTTGTAACAGCAAGGCTCAGAAGAGCCCACACACTCAGCCCTTAACCCCAGTGTACAGAAAGTGTCAAAACGTGTTTTTCAGCAGAAATAAACATGTTTCTGCAAGTTTGGTCAACCCCATGTAAGTTATGGGGCAGTAACATCACACGTTTCAAAACGTGTTTTTCAGCCCGAAATAAGCGCGTTTTTTCAGACACCTGAATTTCCTTGTAACAGCAAGGCTCAGAAGAGCCCACACACTCAGCCCTTAACCCCAGTGTGCAGAAAGTGTCAAAACGTGTTTTTCAGCAGAAATAAACATGTTTCTGCAAGTTTGGTCAACCCCATGTAAGTTATGGGGCAGTAACATCACACTTTTGAAAACGTGTTTTTCAGCCCGAAATAAGCACGTTTTTTCAGACAACTGAATCTCCTTGTAACAGCAAGGCTCAGAAGAGCCCACACACTCAGCCCTTAACCCCAGTGTACAGAAAGTGTCAAAACGTGTTTTTCAGCAGAAATAAACATGTTTCTGCAAGTTTGGTCAACCCCATGTAAGTTATGGGGCAGTAACATCACACTTTTGAAAACGTGTTTTTCAGCCCGAAATAAGCGCGATTTTTCAGACAACTGAATCTCCTTGTAACAGCAAGGCTCAGAAGAGCCCACACACTCAGCCCTTAACCCCAGTGTGCAGAAAGTGTCAAAACGTGTTTTTCAGCAGAAATAAACATGTTTCTGCAAGTTTGGTCAACCCCATGTAAGTTATGGGGCAGTAACATCACATTTTTCAAAACGTGTTTTTCAGCCCGAAATAAGCGCGTTTTTTCAGACACCTGAATTTCCTTGTAACAGCAAGGCTCAGAAGAGCCCACACACTCAGCCCTTAACCCCAGTGTACAGAAAGTGTCAAAACGTGTTTTTCAGCAGAAATAAACATGTTTCTGCAAGTTTGGTCAACCCCATGTACAGTGCCTTGCGAAAGTATTCGGCCCCCTTGAACTTTTCAACCTTTTGCCACATTTCAGGCTTCAAACATAAAGATATAAATTTTTTATTTTATGTGAAGAATCACCAACAAGTGGGACACAATTGTGAAGTGGAACGAAATCTATTGGATTTTTGAAACTTTTTTAACTAATAAAAAAATGAAAAGTGGGGCGTGCAAAAGTATTCGGCCCCTTTACTTTCAGTGCAGCAAACTCACTCCAGAAGTTCAGCGAGGATCTCTGAATGATCCAATGTTGTCCTAAATGACTGATGGTGATAAATAGAATCCACCTTTGTGTAATCAAGTCTCTGTATAAATGCACCTGCTCTGTGATAGTCTCAAGGTTCTGTTGAAAGCGTAGAGAGCATCATGAAGACCAAGGAACACACCAGGCAGGTCCGTAATACTGTTGTGGAGAAGTTTAAAGCCGGATTTGGATACAAAAAGATTTCCCAAGCTTCAAACATCCCAAGGAGCACTGTGCAAGCGATCATCTTGAAATGGAAGGAGTATCAGACCACTGCAAATCTACCAAGACCTGGCCGTCCCTCTAAACTTTCAGCTCAGACAAGGAGAAGACTGATCAGAGATGCAGCCAAGAGGCCCATGATCACTCTGGATGAACTGCAGAGAACTACAGCTGAGGTGGGAGAGTCTGTCCATAGGACAACAATCAGTCTTACACTGCACAAATCTGGCCTTTATGGAAGAGTGGCAAGAAGAAAGCCATTTCTCAAAGATATCCATAAAAAGTCTCGTCTAAAGTTTGCCACAAGCCACCTGGGAGACACCCCAAACATGTGGAAGAAGGTGCTCTGGTCAGATGAAACCAAAATCGAACTTTTTGCCCACAATGCAAAACGATATGTTTGGCGTAAAAGCAACACAGCTCATCACCCTCAACACACCATCCCCACTGTCAAACATGGTGGTGGCAGCATCATGGTTTGGGCCTGCTTTTCTTCAGCAGGGACAGGGAAGATGGTTAAAGTTGAGGGGAAGATGGATGCAGCCAAATACAGGACCATTCTGGATGAAAACCTGTTGGAGTCTGCAAAAGACCTGAAACTGGGACGGAGATTTATCTTCCAACAAGACAATGATCCCAAACATACAGCAAAATCTACAAAGGAATGGTTCACAAATAAACGTATCCAGGTGTTTGAATGGCCAAGTCAAAGTCCAGACCTGAATCCAATCGAGAATCTGTGGAAAGAGCTGAAAACTGCTGTTCACAAACGCTCTCCCTCCAACCTCACTGAGCTCGAGCTGTTTTGCAAGGAAGAATGGGCAAGAATTTCAGTCTCTCGATGTGCAAAACTGAGACATACCCCAAGCGACTTGCAGCTGTAATCGCAGCAAAAGGTGGCTCTACAAAGTATTAACGCAAGGGGGCCGAATAATTTTGCACGCCCCACTTTTCATTTTTTTATTAGTTAAAAAAGTTTCAAAAATCCAATAGATTTCGTTCCACTTCACAATTGTGTCCCACTTGTTGGTGATTCTTCACATAAAATAAAAAATTTATATCTTTATGTTTGAAGCCTGAAATGTGGCAAAAGGTTGAAAAGTTCAAGGGGGCCGAATACTTTCGCAAGGCACTGTAAGTTATGGGGCAGTAACATCACACTTTTGAAAACGTGCTTTTCAGCCCGAAATAAGCGCGTTTTTTCAGACAACTGAATCTCCTTGTAACAGCAAGGCTCAGAAGAGCCCACACACTCAGCCCTTAACCCCAGTGTACAGAAAGTGTCAAAACGTGTTTTTCAGCAGAAATAAACATGTTTCTGCAAGTTTGGTCAACCCCATGTAAGTTATGGGGCAGTAACATCACACTTTTGAAAACGTGTTTTTCAGCCCGAAATAAGCGCGATTTTTCAGACAACTGAATCTCCTTGTAACAGCAAGGCTCAGAAGAGCCCACACACTCAGCCCTTAACCCCAGTGTGCAGAAAGTGTCAAAACGTGTTTTTCAGCAGAAATAAACATGTTTCTGCAAGTTTGGTCAACCCCATGTAAGTTATGGGGCAGTAACATCACATTTTTCAAAACGTGTTTTTCAGCCCGAAATAAGCGCGTTTTTTCAGACACCTGAATTTCCTTGTAACAGCAAGGCTCAGAAGAGCCCACACACTCAGCCCTTAACCCCAGTGTACAGAAAGTGTCAAAACGTGTTTTTCAGCAGAAATAAACATGTTTCTGCAAGTTTGGTCAACCCCATGTAAGTTATGGGGCAGTAACATCACACTTTTGAAAACGTGTTTTTCAGCCCGAAATAAGCGCGTTTTTTCAGACAACTGAATCTCCTTGTAACAGCAAGGCTCAGAAGAGCCCACACACTCAGCCCTTAACCCCAGTGTACAGAAAGTGTCAAAACGTGTTTTTCAGCAGAAATAAACATGTTTCTGCAAGTTTGGTCAACCCCATGTAAGTTATGGGGCAGTAACATCACACTTTTGAAAACGTGTTTTTCAGCCCGAAATAAGCACGTTTTTTCAGACAACTGAATCTCCTTGTAACAGCAAGGCTCAGAAGAGCCCACACACTCAGCCCTTAACCCCAGTGTACAGAAAGTGTCAAAACGTGTTTTTCAGCAGAAATAAACATGTTTCTGCAAGTTTGGTCAACCCCATGTAAGTTATGGGGCAGTAACATCACACTTTTGAAAACGTGTTTTTCAGCCCGAAATAAACGCGTTTTTTCAAACAACTGAATCTCCTTGTAACAGCAAGGCTCAGAAGAGCCCACACACTCAGCCCTTAACCCCAGTGTACAGAAAGTGTCAAAACGTGTTTTTCAGCAGAAATAAACATGTTTCTGCAAGTTTGGTCAAACCCATGTAAGTTATGGGGCAGTAACATCACACTTTTCAAAACGTGTTTTTCAGCCCGAAATAAGCGCGTTTTTTCAGACACCTGAATTTCCTTGTAACAGCAAGGCTCAGAAGAGCCCACACACTCAGCCCTTAACCCCAGTGTACAGAAAGTGTCAAAACGTGTTTTTCAGCAGAAATAAACATGTTTCTGCAAGTTTGGTCAACCCCATGTAAGTTATGGGGCAGTAACATCACACTTTTGAAAACGTGTTTTTCAGCCCGAAATAAACGCGTTTTTTCAGACAACTGAATCTCCTTGTAACAGGAAGGCTCAGAAGAGCCCACACACTCAGCCCTTAACCCCAGTGTACAGAAAGTGTCAAAACGTGTTTTTCAGCAGAAATAAACATGTTTCTGCAAGTTTGGTCAACCCCATGTAAGTTATGGGGCAGTAACATCACACTTTTCAAAACGTGTTTTTCAGCCCGAAATAAGCGCGTTTTTTCAGACAACTGAATCTCCTTGTAACAGCAAGGCTCAGAAGAGCCCACACACTCAGCCCTTAACCCCAGTGTGCAGAAAGGGTCAAAACGTGTTTTTCAGCAGAAATAAACATGTTTCTGCAAGTTTGGTCAACCCCATGTAAGTTATGGGGCAGTAACATCACACTTTTGAAAACGTGTTTTTCAGCCCGAAATAAACACGTTTTTTCAGACAACTGAATCTCCTTGTAACAGCAAGGCTCAGAAGAGCCCACACACTCAGCCCTTAACCCCAGTGTACAGAAAGTGTCAAAACGTGTTTTTCAGCAGAAATAAACATGTTTCTGCAAGTTTGGTCAACCCCATGTAAGTTATGGGGCAGTAACATCACACGTTTCAAAACGTGTTTTTCAGCCCGAAATAAGCGCGTTTTTTCAGACAACTGAATCTCCTTGTAACAGCAAGGCTCAGAAGAGCCCACACACTCAGCCCTTAACCCCAGTGTGCAGAAAGTGTCAAAACGTGTTTTTCAGCAGAAATAAACATGTTTCTGCAAGTTTGGTCAACCCCATGTAAGTTATGGGGCAGTAACATCACATTTTTCAAAACGTGTTTTTCAGCCCGAAATAAGCGCGTTTTTTCAGACACCTGAATTTCCTTGTAAAAGCAAGGCTCAGAAGAGCCCACACACTCAGCCCTTAACCCCAGTGTACAGAAAGTGTCAAAACGTGTTTTTCAGCAGAAATAAACATGTTTCTGCAAGTTTGGTCAACCCCATGTAAGTTATGGGGCAGTAACATCACACTTTTGAAAACGTGTTTTTCAGCCCGAAATAAGCGCGTTTTTTCAGACAACTGAATCTCCTTGTAACAGCAAGGCTCAGAAGAGCCCACACACTCAGCCCTTAACCCCAGTGTACAGAAAGTGTCAAAACGTGTTTTTCAGCAGAAATAAACATGTTTCTGCAAGTTTGGTCAACCCCATGTAAGTTATGGGGCAGTAACATCACACTTTTGAAAACGTGTTTTTCAGCCCGAAATAAGCACGTTTTTTCAGACAACTGAATCTCCTTGTAACAGCAAGGCTCAGAAGAGCCCACACACTCAGCCCTTAACCCCAGTGTACAGAAAGTGTCAAAACGTGTTTTTCAGCAGAAATAAACATGTTTCTGCAAGTTTGGTCAACCCCATGTAAGTTATGGGGCAGTAACATCACACTTTTGAAAACGTGTTTTTCAGCCCGAAATAAACGCGTTTTTTCAAACAACTGAATCTCCTTGTAACAGCAAGGCTCAGAAGAGCCCACACACTCAGCCCTTAACCCCAGTGTACAGAAAGTGTCAAAACGTGTTTTTCAGCAGAAATAAACATGTTTCTGCAAGTTTGGTCAAACCCATGTAAGTTATGGGGCAGTAACATCACACTTTTCAAAACGTGTTTTTCAGCCCGAAATAAGCGCGTTTTTTCAGACACCTGAATTTCCTTGTAACAGCAAGGCTCAGAAGAGCCCACACACTCAGCCCTTAACCCCAGTGTACAGAAAGTGTCAAAACGTGTTTTTCAGCAGAAATAAACATGTTTCTGCAAGTTTGGTCAACCCCATGTAAGTTATGGGGCAGTAACATCACACTTTTGAAAACGTGTTTTTCAGCCCGAAATAAACGCGTTTTTTCAGACAACTGAATCTCCTTGTAACAGGAAGGCTCAGAAGAGCCCACACACTCAGCCCTTAACCCCAGTGTACAGAAAGTGTCAAAACGTGTTTTTCAGCAGAAATAAACATGTTTCTGCAAGTTTGGTCAACCCCATGTAAGTTATGGGGCAGTAACATCACACTTTTCAAAACGTGTTTTTCAGCCCGAAATAAGCGCGTTTTTTCAGACAACTGAATCTCCTTGTAACAGCAAGGCTCAGAAGAGCCCACACACTCAGCCCTTAACCCCAGTGTGCAGAAAGGGTCAAAACGTGTTTTTCAGCAGAAATAAACATGTTTCTGCAAGTTTGGTCAACCCCATGTAAGTTATGGGGCAGTAACATCACACTTTTGAAAACGTGTTTTTCAGCCCGAAATAAGCACGTTTTTTCAGACAACTGAATCTCCTTGTAACAGCAAGGCTCAGAAGAGCCCACACACTCAGCCCTTAACCCCAGTGTACAGAAAGTGTCAAAACGTGTTTTTCAGCAGAAATAAACATGTTTCTGCAAGTTTGGTCAACCCCATGTAAGTTATGGGGCAGTAACATCACACGTTTCAAAACGTGTTTTTCAGCCCGAAATAAGCGCGTTTTTTCAGACAACTGAATCTCCTTGTAACAGCAAGGCTCAGAAGAGCCCACACACTCAGCCCTTAACCCCAGTGTGCAGAAAGTGTCAAAACGTGTTTTTCAGCAGAAATAAACATGTTTCTGCAAGTTTGGTCAACCCCATGTAAGTTATGGGGCAGTAACATCACATTTTTCAAAACGTGTTTTTCAGCCCGAAATAAGCGCGTTTTTTCAGACACCTGAATTTCCTTGTAAAAGCAAGGCTCAGAAGAGCCCACACACTCAGCCCTTAACCCCAGTGTACAGAAAGTGTCAAAACGTGTTTTTCAGCAGAAATAAACATGTTTCTGCAAGTTTGGTCAACCCCATGTAAGTTATGGGGCAGTAACATCACACTTTTGAAAACGTGTTTTTCAGCCCGAAATAAGCGCGTTTTTTCAGACAACTGAATCTCCTTGTAACAGCAAGGCTCAGAAGAGCCCACACACTCAGCCCTTAACCCCAGTGTACAGAAAGTGTCAAAACGTGTTTTTCAGCAGAAATAAACATGTTTCTGCAAGTTTGGTCAACCCCATGTAAGTTATGGGGCAGTAACATCACACTTTTGAAAACGTGTTTTTCAGCCCGAAATAAACGCGTTTTTTCAAACAACTGAATCTCCTTGTAACAGCAAGGCTCAGAAGAGCCCACACACTCAGCCCTTAACCCCAGTGTACAGAAAGTGTCAAAACGTGTTTTTCAGCAGAAATAAACATGTTTCTGCAAGTTTGGTCAAACCCATGTAAGTTATGGGGCAGTAACATCACACTTTTCAAAACGTGTTTTTCAGCCCGAAATAAGCGCGTTTTTTCAGACACCTGAATTTCCTTGTAACAGCAAGGCTCAGAAGAGCCCACACACTCAGCCCTTAACCCCAGTGTACAGAAAGTGTCAAAACGTGTTTTTCAGCAGAAATAAACATGTTTCTGCAAGTTTGGTCAACCCCATGTAAGTTATGGGGCAGTAACATCACACTTTTGAAAACGTGTTTTTCAGCCCGAAATAAACGCGTTTTTTCAGACAACTGAATCTCCTTGTAACAGGAAGGCTCAGAAGAGCCCACACACTCAGCCCTTAACCCCAGTGTACAGAAAGTGTCAAAACGTGTTTTTCAGCAGAAATAAACATGTTTCTGCAAGTTTGGTCAACCCCATGTAAGTTATGGGGCAGTAACATCACACTTTTCAAAACGTGTTTTTCAGCCCGAAATAAGCGCGTTTTTTCAGACAACTGAATCTCCTTGTAACAGCAAGGCTCAGAAGAGCCCACACACTCAGCCCTTAACCCCAGTGTGCAGAAAGGGTCAAAACGTGTTTTTCAGCAGAAATAAACATGTTTCTGCAAGTTTGGTCAACCCCATGTAAGTTATGGGGCAGTAACATCACACTTTTGAAAACGTGTTTTTCAGCCCGAAATAAGCACGTTTTTTCAGACAACTGAATCTCCTTGTAACAGCAAGGCTCAGAAGAGCCCACACACTCAGCCCTTAACCCCAGTGTACAGAAAGTGTCAAAACGTGTTTTTCAGCAGAAATAAACATGTTTCTGCAAGTTTGGTCAACCCCATGTAAGTTATGGGGCAGTAACATCACACTTTTGAAAACGTGTTTTTCAGCCCGAAATAAACGCGTTTTTTCAGACAACTGAATCTCCTTGTAACAGCAAGGCTCAGAAGAGCCCACACACTCAGCCCTTAACCCCAGTGTACAGAAAGTGTCAAAACGTGTTTTTCAGCAGAAATAAACATGTTTCTGCAAGTTTGGTCAACCCCATGTAAGTTATGGGGCAGTAACATCACACTTTTGAAAACGTGTTTTTCAGCCCGAAATAAACGCGTTTTTTCAGACAACTGAATCTCCTTGTAACAGCAAGGCTCAGAAGAGCCCACACACTCAGCCCTTAACCCCAGTGTGCAGAAAGGGTCAAAACGTGTTTTTCAGCAGAAATAAACATGTTTCTGCAAGTTTGGTCAACCCCATGTAAGTTATGGGGCAGTAACATCACACTTTTGAAAACGTGTTTTTCAGCCCGAAATAAGCACGTTTTTTCAGACAACTGAATCTCCTTGTAGCAGCAAGGCTCAGAAGAGCCCACACACTCAGCCCTTAACCCCAGTGTACAGAAAGTGTCAAAACGTGTTTTTCAGCAGAAATAAACATGTTTCTGCAAGTTTGGTCAACCCCATGTAAGTTATGGGGCAGTAACATCACACTTTTGAAAACGTGTTTTTCAGCCCGAAATAAGCGCGTTTTTTCAGACAACTGAATCTCCTTGTAACAGCAAGGCTCAGAAGAGCCCACACACTCAGCCCTTAACCCCAGTGTACAGAAAGTGTCAAAACGTGTTTTTCAGCAGAAATAAACATGTTTCTGCAAGTTTGGTCAACCCCATGTAAGTTATGGGGCAGTAACATCACATTTTTCAAAACGTGTTTTTCAGCCCGAAATAAGCGCGTTTTTTCAGACACCTGAATTTCCTTGTAACAGCAAGGCTCAGAAGAGCCCACACACTCAGCCCTTAACCCCAGTGTACAGAAAGTGTCAAAACGTGTTTTTCAGCAGAAATAAACATGTTTCTGCAAGTTTGGTCAACCCCATGTAAGTTATGGGGCAGTAACATCACACGTTTCAAAACGTGTTTTTCAGCCCGAAATAAGCGCGTTTTTTCAGACAACTGAATCTCCTTGTAACAGCAAGGCTCAGAAGAGCCCACACACTCAGCCCTTAACCCCAGTGTGCAGAAAGTGTCAAAACGTGTTTTTCAGCAGAAATAAACATGTTTCTGCAAGTTTGGTCAACCCCATGTAAGTTATGGGGCAGTAACATCACACTTTTGAAAACGTGTTTTTCAGCCCGAAATAAACGCGTTTTTTCAGACAACTGAATCTCCTTGTAACAGCAAGGCTTATAAGAGCCCACACACTCAGCCCTTAACCCCAGTGTGCAGAAAGTGTCAAAACGTGTTTTTCAGCAGAAATAAACATGTTTCTGCAAGTTTGGTCAACCCCATGTAAGTTATGGGGCAGTAACATCACACGTTTCAAAACGTGTTTTTCAGCCCGAAATAAGCGCGTTTTTTCAGACAACTGAATCTCCTTGTAACAGCAAGGCTCAGAAGAGCCCACACACTCAGCCCTTAACCCCAGTGTGCAGAAAGTGTCAAAACGTGTTTTTCAGCAGAAATAAACATGTTTCTGCAAGTTTGGTCAACCCCATGTAAGTTATGGGGCAGTAACATCACACTTTTGAAAACGTGTTTTTCAGCCCGAAATAAGCACGTTTTTTCAGACAACTGAATCTCCTTGTAACAGCAAGGCTCAGAAGAGCCCACACACTCAGCCCTTAACCCCAGTGTACAGAAAGTGTCAAAACGTGTTTTTCAGCAGAAATAAACATGTTTCTGCAAGTTTGGTCAACCCCATGTAAGTTATGGGGCAGTAACATCACACGTTTCAAAACGTGTTTTTCAGCCCGAAATAAGCGCGTTTTTTCAGACACCTGAATTTCCTTGTAACAGCAAGGCTCAGAAGAGCCCACACACTCAGCCCTTAACCCCAGTGTACAGAAAGTGTCAAAACGTGTTTTTCAGCAGAAATAAACATGTTTCTGCAAGTTTGGTCAACCCCATGTAAGTTATGGGGCAGTAACATCACACTTTTGAAAACGTGTTTTTCAGCCCGAAATAAGCGCGTTTTTTCAGACAACTGAATCTCCTTGTAACAGCAAGGCTCAGAAGAGCCCACACACTCAGCCCTTAACCCCAGTGTACAGAAAGTGTCAAAACGTGTTTTTCAGCAGAAATAAACATGTTTCTGCAAGTTTGGTCAACCCCATGTAAGTTATGGGGCAGTAACATCACACTTTTGAAAACGTGTTTTTCAGCCCGAAATAAGCGCGTTTTTTCAGACAACTGAATCTCCTTGTAACAGCAAGGCTCAGAAGAGCCCACACACTCAGCCCTTAACCCCAGTGTACAGAAAGTGTCAAAACGTGTTTTCCAGCAGAAATAAACATGTTTCTGCAAGTTTGGTCAACCCCATGTAAGTTATGGGGCAGTAACATCACACTTTTGAAAACGTGTTTTTCAGCCCGAAATAAACGCGTTTTTTCAGACAACTGAATCTCCTTGTAACAGCAAGGCTCAGAAGAGCCCACACACTCAGCCCTTAACCCCAGTGTACAGAAAGTGTCAAAACGTGTTTTTCAGCAGAAATAAACATGTTTCTGCAAGTTTGGTCAACCCCATGTAAGTTATGGGGCAGTAACATCACATTTTTCAAAACGTGTTTTTCAGCCCGAAATAAGCGCGTTTTTTCAGACACCTGAATTTCCTTGTAACAGCAAGGCTCAGAAGAGCCCACACACTCAGCCCTTAACCCCAGTGTACAGAAAGTGTCAAAACGTGTTTTTCAGCAGAAATAAACATGTTTCTGCAAGTTTGGTCAACCCCATGTAAGTTATGGGGCAGTAACATCACACGTTTCAAAACGTGTTTTTCAGCCCGAAATAAGCGCGTTTTTTCAGACAACTGAATCTCCTTGTAACAGCAAGGCTCAGAAGAGCCCACACACTCAGCCCTTAACCCCAGTGTGCAGAAAGTGTCAAAACGTGTTTTTCAGCAGAAATAAACATGTTTCTGCAAGTTTGGTCAACCCCATGTAAGTTATGGGGCAGTAACATCACACTTTTGAAAACGTGTTTTTCAGCCCGAAATAAACGCGTTTTTTCAGACAACTGAATCTCCTTGTAACAGCAAGGCTTATAAGAGCCCACACACTCAGCCCTTAACCCCAGTGTGCAGAAAGTGTCAAAACGTGTTTTTCAGCAGAAATAAACATGTTTCTGCAAGTTTGGTCAACCCCATGTAAGTTATGGGGCAGTAACATCACACGTTTCAAAACGTGTTTTTCAGCCCGAAATAAGCGCGTTTTTTCAGACAACTGAATCTCCTTGTAACAGCAAGGCTCAGAAGAGCCCACACACTCAGCCCTTAACCCCAGTGTGCAGAAAGTGTCAAAACGTGTTTTTCAGCAGAAATAAACATGTTTCTGCAAGTTTGGTCAACCCCATGTAAGTTATGGGGCAGTAACATCACACTTTTGAAAACGTGTTTTTCAGCCCGAAATAAGCACGTTTTTTCAGACAACTGAATCTCCTTGTAACAGCAAGGCTCAGAAGAGCCCACACACTCAGCCCTTAACCCCAGTGTACAGAAAGTGTCAAAACGTGTTTTTCAGCAGAAATAAACATGTTTCTGCAAGTTTGGTCAACCCCATGTAAGTTATGGGGCAGTAACATCACACGTTTCAAAACGTGTTTTTCAGCCCGAAATAAGCGCGTTTTTTCAGACACCTGAATTTCCTTGTAACAGCAAGGCTCAGAAGAGCCCACACACTCAGCCCTTAACCCCAGTGTACAGAAAGTGTCAAAACGTGTTTTTCAGCAGAAATAAAGATGTTTCTGCAAGTTTGGTCAACCCCATGTAAGTTATGGGGCAGTAACATCACACTTTTGAAAACGTGTTTTTCAGCCCGAAATAAGCGCGTTTTTTCAGACAACTGAATCTCCTTGTAACAGCAAGGCTCAGAAGAGCCCACACACTCAGCCCTTAACCCCAGTGTACAGAAAGTGTCAAAACGTGTTTTTCAGCAGAAATAAACATGTTTCTGCAAGTTTGGTCAACCCCATGTAAGTTATGGGGCAGTAACATCACACTTTAGAAAACGTGTTTTTCAGCCCGAAATAAGCACGTTTTTTCAGACAACTGAATCTCCTTGTAACAGCAAGGCTCAGAAGAGCCCACACACTCAGCCCTTAACCCCAGTGTACAGAAAGTGTCAAAACGTGTTTTTCAGCAGAAATAAACATGTTTCTGCAAGTTTGGTCAACCCCATGTAAGTTATGGGGCAGTAACATCACACGTTTCAAAACGTGTTTTTCAGCCCGAAATAAGCGCGTTTTTTCAGACACCTGAATTTCCTTGTAACAGCAAGGCTCAGAAGAGCCCACACACTCAGCCCTTAACCCCAGTGTACAGAAAGTGTCAAAACGTGTTTTTCAGCAGAAATAAACATGTTTCTGCAAGTTTGGTCAACCCCATGTAAGTTATGGGGCAGTAACATCACACTTTTGAAAACGTGTTTTTCAGCCCGAAATAAACGCGTTTTTTCAGACAACTGAATCTCCTTGTAACAGCAAGGCTCAGAAGAGCCCACACACTCAGCCCTTAACCCCAGTGTACAGAAAGTGTCAAAACGTGTTTTTCAGCAGAAATAAACATGTTTCTGCAAGTTTGGTCAACCCCATGTAAGTTATGGGGCAGTAACATCACATTTTTCAAAACGTGT
The DNA here is from genome assembly GCF_040954835.1 of Lepisosteus oculatus. NCBI lineage: Eukaryota > Metazoa > Chordata > Actinopteri > Semionotiformes > Lepisosteidae > Lepisosteus > Lepisosteus oculatus. The sequence continues at coordinate 52,812 of NW_027168025.1, read as the reverse complement.
TTTTCAGCCCGAAATAAGCGCGTTTTTTCAGACACCTGAATTTCCTTGTAACAGCAAGGCTCAGAAGAGCCCACACACTCAGCCCTTAACCCCAGTGTACAGAAAGTGTCAAAACGTGTTTTTCAGCAGAAATAAACATGTTTCTGCAAGTTTGGTCAACCCCATGTAAGTTATGGGGCAGTAACATCACACGTTTCAAAACGTGTTTTTCAGCCCGAAATAAGCGCGTTTTTTCAGACAACTGAATCTCCTTGTAACAGCAAGGCTCAGAAGAGCCCACACACTCAGCCCTTAACCCCAGTGTGCAGAAAGTGTCAAAACGTGTTTTTCAGCAGAAATAAACATGTTTCTGCAAGTTTGGTCAACCCCATGTAAGTTATGGGGCAGTAACATCACACTTTTGAAAACGTGTTTTTCAGCCCGAAATAAGCACGTTTTTTCAGACAACTGAATCTCCTTGTAACAGCAAGGCTCAGAAGAGCCCACACACTCAGCCCTTAACCCCAGTGTACAGAAAGTGTCAAAACGTGTTTTTCAGCAGAAATAAACATGTTTCTGCAAGTTTGGTCAACCCCATGTAAGTTATGGGGCAGTAACATCACACGTTTCAAAACGTGTTTTTCAGCCCGAAATAAGCGCGTTTTTTCAGACACCTGAATTTACTTGTAACAGCAAGGCTCAGAAGAGCCCACACACTCAGCCCTTAACCCCAGTGTACAGAAAGTGTCAAAACGTGTTTTTCAGCAGAAATAAACATGTTTCTGCAAGTTTGGTCAACCCCATGTAAGTTATGGGGCAGTAACATCACACGTTTCAAAACGTGTTTTTCAGCCTGAAATAAGCGCGTTTTTTCAGACAACTGAATCTCCTTGTAACAGCAAGGCTCAGAAGAGCCCACACACTCAGCCCTTAACCCCAGTGTACAGAAAGTGTCAAAACGTGTTTTTCAGCAGAAATAAACATGTTTCTGCAAGTTTGGTCAACCCCATGTAAGTTATGGGGCAGTAACATCACACGTTTCAAAACGTGTTTTTCAGCCCGAAATAAGCGCGTTTTTTCAGACACCTGAATTTCCTTGTAACAGCAAGGCTCAGAAGAGCCCACACACTCAGCCCTTAACCTCAGTGTACAGAAAGTGTCAAAACGTGTTTTTCAGCAGAAATAAAGATGTTTCTGCAAGTTTGGTCAACCCCATGTAAGTTATGGGGCAGTAACATCACATTTTTCAAAACGTGTTTTTCAGCCCGAAATAAGCGCGTTTTTTCAGACACCTGAATTTCCTTGTAACAGCAAGGCTCAGAAGAGCCCACACACTCAGCCCTTAACCCCAGTGTACAGAAAGTGTCAAAACGTGTTTTTCAGCAGAAATAAACATGTTTCTGCAAGTTTGGTCAACCCCATGTAAGTTATGGGGCAGTAACATCACATTTTTCAAAACGTGTTTTTCAGCCCGAAATAAGCGCGTTTTTTCAGACACCTGAATTTCCTTGTAACAGCAAGGCTCAGAAGAGCCCACACACTCAGCCCTTAACCCCAGTGTACAGAAAGTGTCAAAACGTGTTTTTCAGCAGAAATAAACATGTTTCTGCAAGTTTGGTCAACCCCATGTAAGTTATGGGGCAGTAACATCACACTTTTGAAAACGTGTTTTTCAGCCCGAAATAAGCGCGTTTTTTCAGACAACTGAATCTCCTTGTAACAGCAAGGCTCAGAAGAGCCCACACACTCAGCCCTTAACCCCAGTGTACAGAAAGTGTCAAAACGTGTTTTTCAGCAGAAATAAACATGTTTCTGCAAGTTTGGTCAACCCCATGTAAGTTATGGGGCAGTAACATCACACTTTTGAAAACGTGTTTTTCAGCCCGAAATAAGCACGTTTTTTCAGACAACTGAATCTCCTTGTAACAGCAAGGCTCAGAAGAGCCCACACACTCAGCCCTTAACCCCAGTGTACAGAAAGTGTCAAAACGTGTTTTTCAGCAGAAATAAACATGTTTCTGCAAGTTTGGTCAACCCCATGTAAGTTATGGGGCAGTAACATCACACTTTTGAAAACGTGTTTTTCAGCCCGAAATAAACGCGTTTTTTCAAACAACTGAATCTCCTTGTAACAGCAAGGCTCAGAAGAGCCCACACACTCAGCCCTTAACCCCAGTGTACAGAAAGTGTCAAAACGTGTTTTTCAGCAGAAATAAACATGTTTCTGCAAGTTTGGTCAAACCCATGTAAGTTATGGGGCAGTAACATCACACTTTTCAAAACGTGTTTTTCAGCCCGAAATAAGCGCGTTTTTTCAGACACCTGAATTTCCTTGTAACAGCAAGGCTCAGAAGAGCCCACACACTCAGCCCTTAACCCCAGTGTACAGAAAGTGTCAAAACGTGTTTTTCAGCAGAAATAAACATGTTTCTGCAAGTTTGGTCAACCCCATGTAAGTTATGGGGCAGTAACATCACACTTTTGAAAACGTGTTTTTCAGCCCGAAATAAACGCGTTTTTTCAGACAACTGAATCTCCTTGTAACAGGAAGGCTCAGAAGAGCCCACACACTCAGCCCTTAACCCCAGTGTACAGAAAGTGTCAAAACGTGTTTTTCAGCAGAAATAAACATGTTTCTGCAAGTTTGGTCAACCCCATGTAAGTTATGGGGCAGTAACATCACACTTTTCAAAACGTGTTTTTCAGCCCGAAATAAGCGCGTTTTTTCAGACAACTGAATCTCCTTGTAACAGCAAGGCTCAGAAGAGCCCACACACTCAGCCCTTAACCCCAGTGTGCAGAAAGGGTCAAAACGTGTTTTTCAGCAGAAATAAACATGTTTCTGCAAGTTTGGTCAACCCCATGTAAGTTATGGGGCAGTAACATCACACTTTTGAAAACGTGTTTTTCAGCCCGAAATAAGCACGTTTTTTCAGACAACTGAATCTCCTTGTAACAGCAAGGCTCAGAAGAGCCCACACACTCAGCCCTTAACCCCAGTGTACAGAAAGTGTCAAAACGTGTTTTTCAGCAGAAATAAACATGTTTCTGCAAGTTTGGTCAACCCCATGTAAGTTATGGGGCAGTAACATCACACGTTTCAAAACGTGTTTTTCAGCCCGAAATAAGCGCGTTTTTTCAGACAACTGAATCTCCTTGTAACAGCAAGGCTCAGAAGAGCCCACACACTCAGCCCTTAACCCCAGTGTGCAGAAAGTGTCAAAACGTGTTTTTCAGCAGAAATAAACATGTTTCTGCAAGTTTGGTCAACCCCATGTAAGTTATGGGGCAGTAACATCACATTTTTCAAAACGTGTTTTTCAGCCCGAAATAAGCGCGTTTTTTCAGACACCTGAATTTCCTTGTAACAGCAAGGCTCAGAAGAGCCCACACACTCAGCCCTTAACCCCAGTGTACAGAAAGTGTCAAAACGTGTTTTTCAGCAGAAATAAACATGTTTCTGCAAGTTTGGTCAACCCCATGTAAGTTATGGGGCAGTAACATCACATTTTTCAAAACGTGTTTTTCAGCCCGAAATAAGCGCGTTTTTTCAGACACCTGAATTTCCTTGTAACAGCAAGGCTCAGAAGAGCCCACACACTCAGCCCTTAACCCCAGTGTACAGAAAGTGTCAAAACGTGTTTTTCAGCAGAAATAAACATGTTTCTGCAAGTTTGGTCAACCCCATGTAAGTTATGGGGCAGTAACATCACACTTTTGAAAACGTGTTTTCAGCCCGAAATAAGCGCGTTTTTTCAGACAACTGAATCTCCTTGTAACAGCAAGGCTCAGAAGAGCCCACACACTCAGCCCTTAACCCCAGTGTACAGAAAGTGTCAAAACGTGTTTTTCAGCAGAAATAAACATGTTTCTGCAAGTTTGGTCAACCCCATGTAAGTTATGGGCAGTAACATCACACTTTTGAAAACGTGTTTTTCAGCCCGAAATAAGCACGTTTTTTCAGACAACTGAATCTCCTTGTAACAGCAAGGCTCAGAAGAGCCCACACACTCAGCCCTAACCCCAGTGTACAGAAAGTGTCAAAACGTGTTTTTCAGCAGAAATAAACATGTTTCTGCAAGTTTGGTCAACCCCATGTAAGTTATGGGGCAGTAACATCACACTTTTGAAACGTATTTTTCAGCCCGAAATAAACGCGTTTTTTCAGACAACTGAATCTCCTTGTAACAGCAAGGCTCAGAAGAGCCCACACACTCAGCCCTTAACCCCAGTGTACAGAAAGTGTCAAAACGTGTTTTTCAGCAGAAATAAACATGTTTCTGCAAGTTTGGTCAACCCCATGTAAGTTATGGGGCAGTAACATCACACTTTTGAAAACGTGTTTTTCAGCCCGAAATAAACGCGTTTTTTCAGACAACTGAATCTCCTTGTAACAGCAAGGCTCAGAAGAGCCCACACACTCAGCCCTTAACCCCAGTGTGCAGAAAGTGTCAAAACGTGTTTTTCAGCAGAAATAAACATGTTTCTGCAAGTTTGGTCAACCCCATGTAAGTTATGGGGCAGTAACATCACATTTTTCAAAACGTGTTTTTCAGCCCGAAATAAGCGCGTTTTTTCAGACACCTGAATTTCCTTGTAACAGCAAGGCTCAGAAGAGCCCACACACTCAGCCCTTAACCCCAGTGTACAGAAAGTGTCAAAACGTGTTTTTCAGCAGAAATAAACATGTTTCTGCAAGTTTGGTCAACCCCATGTAAGTTATGGGGCAGTAACATCACACTTTTGAAAACGTGTTTTTCAGCCCGAAATAAGCGCGTTTTTTCAGACAACTGAATCTCCTTGTAACAGCAAGGCTCAGAAGAGCCCACACACTCAGCCCTTAACCCCAGTGTACAGAAAGTGTCAAAACGTGTTTTTCAGCAGAAATAAACATGTTTCTGCAAGTTTGGTCAACCCCATGTAAGTTATGGGGCAGTAACATCACACTTTTGAAAACGTGTTTTTCAGCCCGAAATAAGCGCGTTTTTTCAGACAACTGAATCTCCTTGTAACAGCAAGGCTCAGAAGAGCCCACACACTCAGCCCTTAACCCCAGTGTACAGAAAGTGTCAAAACGTGTTTTTCAGCAGAAATAAACATGTTTCTGCAAGTTTGGTCAACCCCATGTAAGTTATGGGGCAGTAACATCACACTTTTGAAAACGTGTTTTTCAGCCCGAAATAAACGCGTTTTTTCAGACAACTGAATCTCCTTGTAACAGCAAGGCTCAGAAGAGCCCACACACTCAGCCCTTAACCCCAGTGTACAGAAAGTGTCAAAACGTGTTTTTCAGCAGAAATAAACATGTTTCTGCAAGTTTGGTCAACCCCATGTAAGTTATGGGGCAGTAACATCACATTTTTCAAAACGTGTTTTTCAGCCCGAAATAAGCGCGTTTTTTCAGACACCTGAATTTCCTTGTAACAGCAAGGCTCAGAAGAGCCCACACACTCAGCCCTTAACCCCAGTGTACAGAAAGTGTCAAAACGTGTTTTTCAGCAGAAATAAACATGTTTCTGCAAGTTTGGTCAACCCCATGTAAGTTATGGGGCAGTAACATCACACGTTTCAAAACGTGTTTTTCAGCCTGAAATAAGCGCGTTTTTTCAGACAACTGAATCTCCTTGTAACAGCAAGGCTCAGAAGAGCCCACACACTCAGCCCTTAACCCCAGTGTGCAGAAAGTGTCAAAACGTGTTTTTCAGCAGAAATAAACATGTTTCTGCAAGTTTGGTCAACCCCATGTAAGTTATGGGGCAGTAACATCACACTTTTGAAAACGTGTTTTTCAGCCCGAAATAAGCACGTTTTTTCAGACAACTGAATCTCCTTGTAACAGCAAGGCTCAGAAGAGCCCACACACTCAGCCCTTAACCCCAGTGTACAGAAAGTGTCAAAACGTGTTTTTCAGCAGAAATAAACATGTTTCTGCAAGTTTGGTCAACCCCATGTAAGTTATGGGGCAGTAACATCACACGTTTCAAAACGTGTTTTTCAGCCCGAAATAAGCGCGTTTTTTCAGACACCTGAATTTCCTTGTAACAGCAAGGCTCAGAAGAGCCCACACACTCAGCCCTTAACCCCAGTGTACAGAAAGTGTCAAAACGTGTTTTTCAGCAGAAATAAAGATGTTTCTGCAAGTTTGGTCAACCCCATGTAAGTTATGGGGCAGTAACATCACACTTTTGAAAACGTGTTTTTCAGCCCGAAATAAGCGCGTTTTTTCAGACAACTGAATCTCCTTGTAACAGCAAGGCTCAGAAGAGCCCACACACTCAGCCCTTAACCCCAGTGTACAGAAAGTGTCAAAACGTGTTTTTCAGCAGAAATAAACATGTTTCTGCAAGTTTGGTCAACCCCATGTAAGTTATGGGGCAGTAACATCACACTTTTGAAAACGTGTTTTTCAGCCCGAAATAAGCGCGATTTTTCAGACAACTGAATCTCCTTGTAACAGCAAGGCTCAGAAGAGCCACACACTCAGCCTTAACCCAGTGTGCAGAAAGTGTCAAAACGTGTTTTTCAGCAGAATAAACATGTTTCTGCAAGTTTTGGTCAACCCCATGTAAGTTATGGGGCAGTAACATCACATTTTTCAAAACGTGTTTTTCAGCCCGAAATAAGCGCGTTTTTCAGACACCTGAATTTCCTTGTAACAGCAAGGCTCAGAAGAGCCCACACACTCAGCCCTTAACCCCAGTGTACAGAAAGTGTCAAAACGTGTTTTTCAGCAGAAATAAACATGTTTCTGCAAGTTTGGTCAACCCCATGTAAGTTATGGGGCAGTAACATCACACTTTTGAAAACGTGTTTTTCAGCCCGAAATAAGCGCGTTTTTCAGACAACTGAATCTCCTTGTAACAGCAAGGCTCAGAAGAGCCACACACTCAGCCCTTAACCCCAGTGTACAGAAAGTGTCAAACGTGTTTTTCAGCAGAAATAAACATGTTTCTGCAAGTTTGGTCAACCCCATGTAAGTTATGGGGCAGTAACATCACACTTTTGAAAACGTGTTTTTCAGCCCGAAATAAGCACGTTTTTTCAGACAACTGAATCTCCTTGTAACAGCAAGGCTCAGAAGAGCCCACACACTCAGCCTTAACCCCAGTGTACAGAAAGTGTCAAAACGTGTTTTTCAGCAGAAATAAACATGTTTCTGCAAGTTTGGTCAACCCCATGTAAGTTATGGGGCAGTAACATCACACTTTTGAAAACGTGTTTTTCAGCCCGAAATAAACGCGTTTTTCAAACAACTGAATCTCCTTGTAACAGCAAGGCTCAGAAGAGCCCACACACTCAGCCCTTAACCCCAGTGTACAGAAAGTGTCAAAACGTGTTTTTCAGCAGAAATAAACATGTTTCTGCAAGTTTGGTCAAACCCATGTAAGTTATGGGGCAGTAACATCACACTTTTCAAAACGTGTTTTCAGCCCGAAATAAGCGCGTTTTTTCAGACACCTGAATTTCCTTGTAACAGCAAGGCTCAGAAGAGCCCACACACTCAGCCCTTAACCCCAGTGTACAGAAAGTGTCAAAACGTGTTTTTCAGCAGAAATAAACATGTTTCTGCAAGTTTGGTCAACCCCATGTAAGTTATGGGGCAGTAACATCACACTTTTGAAAACGTGTTTTTCAGCCCGAAATAAACGCGTTTTTTCAGACAACTGAATCTCCTTGTAACAGCAAGGCTCAGAAGAGCCCACACACTCAGCCCTTAACCCCAGTGTACAGAAAGTGTCAAAACGTGTTTTTTAGCAGAAATAAACATGTTTCTGCAAGTTTGGTCAACCCCATGTAAGTTATGGGGCAGTAACATCACACGTTTTCAAAACGTGTTTTTCAGCCTGAAATAAGCGCGTTTTTTCAGACAACTGAATCTCCTTGTAACAGCAAGGCTCAGAAGAGCCCACACACTCAGCCCTTAACCCCAGTGTGCAGAAAGTGTCAAAACGTGTTTTTCAGCAGAAATAAACATGTTTCTGCAAGTTTGGTCAACCCCATGTAAGTTATGGGGCAGTAACATCACACTTTTGAAAACGTGTTTTTCAGCCCGAAATAAGCACGTTTTTTCAGACAACTGAATCTCCTTGTAACAGCAAGGCTCAGAAGAGCCCACACACTCAGCCCTTAACCCCAGTGTACAGAAAGTGTCAAAACGTGTTTTTCAGCAGAAATAAACATGTTTCTGCAAGTTTGGTCAACCCATGTAAGTTATGGGGCAGTAACATCACACTTTTGAAAACGTGTTTTTCAGCCCGAAATAAACGCGTTTTTCAGACAACTGAATCTCCTTGTAACAGCAAGGCTCAGAAGAGCCCACACACTCAGCCCTTAACCCCAGTGTACAGAAAGTGTCAAAACGTGTTTTTCAGCAGAAATAAACATGTTTCTGCAAGTTTGGTCAACCCCATGTAAGTTATGGGGCAGTAACATCACATTTTTCAAAACGTGTTTTTCAGCCCGAAATAAGCGCGTTTTTTCAGACACCTGAATTTCCTTGTAACAGCAAGGCTCAGAAGAGCCCACACACTCAGCCCTTAACCCCAGTGTACAGAAAGTGTCAAAACGTGTTTTTCAGCAGAAATAAACATGTTTCTGCAAGTTTGGTCAACCCCATGTAAGTTATGGGGCAGTAACATCACACGTTTCAAAACGTGTTTTTCAGCCTGAAATAAGCGCGTTTTTTCAGACAACTGAATCTCCTTGTAACAGCAAGGCTCAGAAGAGCCCACACACTCAGCCCTTAACCCCAGTGTGCAGAAAGTGTCAAAACGTGTTTTTCAGCAGAAATAAACATGTTTCTGCAAGTTTGGTCAACCCCATGTAAGTTATGGGGCAGTAACATCACACTTTTGAAAACGTGTTTTTCAGCCCGAAATAAGCACGTTTTTTCAGACAACTGAAATCTCCTTGTAACAGCAAGGCTCAGAAGAGCCCACACACTCAGCCCTTAACCCCAGTGTACAGAAAGTGTCAAAACGTGTTTTTCAGCAGAAATAAACATGTTTCTGCAAGTTTGGTCAACCCCATGTAAGGTTATGGGGCAGTAACATCACACGTTTCAAAACGTGTTTTTCAGCCCGAAATAAGCGCGTTTTTTCAGACACCTGAATTTCCTTGTAACAGCAAGGCTCAGAAGAGCCCACACACTCAGCCCTTAACCCCAGTGTACAGAAAGTGTCAAACGTGTTTTTCAGCAGAAATAAAGATGTTTCTGCAAGTTTGGTCAACCCCATGTAAGTTATGGGGCAGTAACATCACACTTTTGAAAACGTGTTTTTCAGCCCGAAATAAGCGCGTTTTTCAGACAACTGAATCTCCTTGTAACAGCAAGGCTCAGAAGAGCCCACACACTCAGCCTTAACCCCAGTGTACAGAAAGTGTCAAAACGTGTTTTTCAGCAGAAATAAACATGTTTCTGCAAGTTTGGTCAACCCATGTAAGTTATGGGCAGTACATCACACTTTTGAAAACGTGTTTTCAGACCGAAATAAGCGCGATTTTTCAGACAACTGAATCTCCTTGTAACAGCAAGGCTCAGAAGAGCCCACACACTCAGCCTTAACCCCAGTGTGCAGAAAGTGTCAAAACGTGTTTTTCAGCAGAAATAAACATGTTTCTGCAAGTTTGGTCACCCCATGTAAGTTATGGGGCAGTAACATCACATTTTCAAAACGTGTTTTTCAGCCGAAATAAGCGCGTTTTTTCAGACACCTGAATTTCCTTGTAACAGCAAGGCTCAGAAGAGCCCACACACTCAGCCCTTAACCCCAGTGTACAGAAAGTGTCAAAACGTGTTTTTCAGCAGAAATAAACATGTTTCTGCAAGTTTGGTCAACCCCATGTAAGTTATGGGGCAGTAACATCACACTTTTGAAAACGTGTTTTTCAGCCCGAAATAAGCGCGTTTTTTCAGACAACTGAACAACTGAATCTCCTTGTAACAGCAAGGCTCAGAAGAGCCCCACACACTCAGCCCTTAACCCCAGTGTACAGAAAGTGTCAAAACGTGTTTTTCAGCAGAAATAAACATGTTTCTGCAAGTTTGGTCAACCCCATGTAAGTTATGGGGCAGTAACATCACACTTTTGAAAACGTGTTTTTCAGCCCGAAATAAGCACTTTTTTTCAGACAACTGAATCTCCTTGTAACAGCAAGGCTCAGAAGAGCCCACACACTCAGCCCTTAACCCCAGTGTACAGAAAGTGTCAAAACGTGTTTTTCAGCAGAAATAAACATGTTTCTGCAAGTTTGGTCAACCCCATGTAAGTTATGGGGCAGTAACATCACACTTTTGAAAACGTGTTTTTCAGCCCGAAATAAACGCGTTTTTTCAAACAACTGAATCTCCTTGTAACAGCAAGGCTCAGAAGAGCCCACACACTCAGCCCTTAACCCCAGTGTACAGAAAGTGTCAAAACGTGTTTTTCAGCAGAAATAAACATGTTTCTGCAAGTTTGGTCAAACCCATGTAAGTTATGGGGCAGTAACATCACACTTTTCAAAACGTGTTTTTCAGCCCGAAATAAGCGCGTTTTTTCAGACACCTGAATTTCCTTGTAACAGCAAGGCTCAGAAGAGCCCACACACTCAGCCCTTAACCCCAGTGTACAGAAAGTGTCAAAACGTGTTTTTCAGCAGAAATAAACATGTTTCTGCAAGTTTGGTCAACCCCATGTAAGTTATGGGGCAGTAACATCACACTTTTGAAAACGTGTTTTTCAGCCCGAAATAAACGCGTTTTTTCAGACAACTGAATCTCCTTGTAACAGCAAGGCTCAGAAGAGCCCACACACTCAGCCCTTAACCCCAGTGTACAGAAAGTGTCAAAACGTGTTTTTAGCAGAAATAAACATGTTTCTGCAAGTTTGGTCAACCCCATGTAAGTTATGGGGCAGTAACATCACACGTTTCAAAACGTGTTTTTCAGCCTGAAATAAGCGCGTTTTTTCAGACAACTGAATCTCCTTGTAACAGCAAGGCTCAGAAGAGCCCACACACTCAGCCCTTAACCCCCAGTGTGCAGAAAGTGTCAAAACGTGTTTTTCAGCAGAAATAAACATGTTTCTGCAAGTTTGGTCAACCCCATGTAAGTTATGGGGCAGTAACATCACACTTTTGAAAACGTGTTTTTCAGCCCGAAATAAGCACGTTTTTTCAGACAACTGAATCTCCTTGTAACAGCAAGGCTCAGAAGAGCCCACACACTCAGCCCTTAACCCCAGTGTACAGAAAGTGTCAAAACGTGTTTTTCAGCAGAAATAAACATGTTTCTGCAAGTTTGGTCAACCCCATGTAAGTTATGGGGCAGTAACATCACACGTTTCAAAACGTGTTTTTCAGCCCGAAATAAGCGCGTTTTTTCAGACACCTGAATTTCCTTGTAACAGCAAGGCTCAGAAGAGCCCACACACTCAGCCCTTAACCCCAGTGTACAGAAAGTGTCAAAACGTGTTTTTCAGCAGAAATAAAGATGTTTCTGCAAGTTTGGTCAACCCCATGTAAGTTATGGGGCAGTAACATCACACTTTTGAAAACGTGTTTTTCAGCCCGAAATAAGCGCGTTTTTTCAGACAACTGAATCTCCTTGTAACAGCAAGGCTCAGAAGAGCCCACACACTCAGCCCTTAACCCCAGTGTACAGAAAGTGTCAAAACGTGTTTTTCAGCAGAAATAAACATGTTTCTGCAAGTTTGGTCAACCCCATGTAAGTTATGGGGCAGTAACATCACACTTTTGAAAACGTGTTTTTCAGCCCGAAATAAGCGCGATTTTTCAGACAACTGAATCTCCTTGTAACAGCAAGGCTCAGAAGAGCCCACACACTCAGCCCTTAACCCCAGTGTGCAGAAAGTGTCAAAACGTGTTTTTCAGCAGAAATAAACATGTTTCTGCAAGTTTGGTCAACCCCATGTAAGTTATGGGGCAGTAACATCACATTTTTCAAAACGTGTTTTTCAGCCCGAAATAAGCGCGTTTTTCAGACACCTGAATTTCCTTGTAACAGCAAGGCTCAGAAGAGCCCACACACTCAGCCCTTAACCCCAGTGTACAGAAAGTGTCAAAACGTGTTTTTCAGCAGAAATAAACATGTTTCTGCAAGTTTGGTCAACCCCATGTAAGTTATGGGGCAGTAACATCACACTTTTGAAAACGTGTTTTTCAGCCCGAAATAAGCGCGTTTTTTCAGACAACTGAATCTCCTTGTAACAGCAAGGCTCAGAAGAGCCCACACACTCAGCCCTTAACCCCAGTGTACAGAAAGTGTCAAAACGTGTTTTTCAGCAGAAATAAACATGTTTCTGCAAGTTTGGTCAACCCCATGTAAGTTATGGGGCAGTAACATCACACTTTTGAAAACGTGTTTTTCAGCCCGAAATAAACGCGTTTTTTCAAACAACTGAATCTCCTTGTAACAGCAAGGCTCAGAAGAGCCCACACACTCAGCCCTTAACCCCAGTGTACAGAAAGTGTCAAAACGTGTTTTTCAGCAGAAATAAACATGTTTCTGCAAGTTTGGTCAAACCCATGTAAGTTATGGGGCAGTAACATCACACTTTTCAAAACGTGTTTTTCAGCCCGAAATAAGCGCGTTTTTTCAGACACCTGAATTTCCTTGTAACAGCAAGGCTCAGAAGAGCCCACACACTCAGCCCTTAACCCCAGTGTACAGAAAGTGTCAAAACGTGTTTTTCAGCAGAAATAAACATGTTTCTGCAAGTTTGGTCAACCCCATGTAAGTTATGGGGCAGTAACATCACACTTTTGAAAACGTGTTTTTCAGCCCGAAATAAACGCGTTTTTTCAGACAACTGAATCTCCTTGTAACAGGAAGGCTCAGAAGAGCCCACACACTCAGCCCCTTAACCCCAGTGTACAGAAAGTGTCAAAACGTGTTTTTCAGCAGAAATAAACATGTTTCTGCAAGTTTGGTCAACCCCATGTAAGTTATGGGGCAGTAACATCACACTTTTCAAAACGTGTTTTTCAGCCCGAAATAAGCGCGTTTTTTCAGACAACTGAATCTCCTTGTAACAGCAAGGCTCAGAAGAGCCCACACACTCAGCCCTTAACCCCAGTGTGCAGAAAGTGTCAAAAACGTGTTTTTCAGCAGAAATAAACATGTTTCTGCAAGTTTGGTCAACCCCATGTAAGTTATGGGGCAGTAACATCACACTTTTGAAAACGTGTTTTTCAGCCCGAAATAAGCACGTTTTTTCAGACAACTGAATCTCCTTGTAACAGCAAGGCTCAGAAGAGCCCACACACTCAGCCCTTAACCCCAGTGTACAGAAAGTGTCAAAACGTGTTTTTCAGCAGAAATAAACATGTTTCTGCAAGTTTGGTCAACCCCATGTAAGTTATGGGGCAGTAACATCACACGTTTCAAAACGTGTTTTTCAGCCCGAAATAAGCGCGTTTTTTCAGACAACTGAATCTCCTTGTAACAGCAAGGCTCAGAAGAGCCCACACACTCAGCCCTTAACCCCAGTGTACAGAAAGTGTCAAAACGTGTTTTTCAGCAGAAATAAACATGTTTCTGCAAGTTTGGTCAACCCCATGTAAGTTATGGGGCAGTAACATCACACTTTTGCAAACGTGTTTTTCAGCCCGAAATAAGCGCGTTTTTTCAGACACCTGAATTTCCTTGTAACAGCAAGGCTCAGAAGAGCCCACACACTCAGCCCTTAACCCCAGTGTACAGAAAGTGTCAAAACGTGTTTTTCAGCAGAAATAAACATGTTTCTGCAAGTTTGGTCAACCCCATGTAAGTTATGGGGCAGTAACATCACATTTTTCAAAACGTGTTTTTCAGCCCGAAATAAGCGCGTTTTTTCAGACACCTGAATTTCCTTGTAACAGCAAGGCTCAGAAGAGCCCACACACTCAGCCCTTAACCCCAGTGTACAGAAAGTGTCAAAACGTGTTTTTCAGCAGAAATAAACATGTTTCTGCAAGTTTGGTCAACCCCATGTAAGTTATGGGGCAGTAACATCACACTTTTGAAAACGTGTTTTTCAGCCCGAAATAAGCGCGTTTTTCAGACAACTGAATCTCCTTGTAACAGCAAGGCTCAGAAGAGCCCACACACTCAGCCCTTAACCCCAGTGTACAGAAAGTGTCAAAACGTGTTTTTCAGCAGAAATAAACATGTTTCTGCAAGTTTGGTCAACCCCATGTAAGTTATGGGGCAGTAACATCACACTTTTGAAAACGTGTTTTTCAGCCCGAAATAAGCACGTTTTTTCAGACAACTGAATCTCCTTGTAACAGCAAGGCTCAGAAGAGCCCACACACTCAGCCCTTAACCCCAGTGTACAGAAAGTGTCAAAACGTGTTTTTCAGCAGAAATAAACATGTTTCTGCAAGTTTGGTCAACCCCATGTAAGTTATGGGGCAGTAACATCACACTTTTGAAAACGTATTTTTCAGCCCGAAATAAACGCGTTTTTTCAGACAACTGAATCTCCTTGTAACAGCAAGGCTCAGAAGAGCCCACACACTCAGCCCTTAACCCCAGTGTACAGAAAGTGTCAAAACGTGTTTTTCAGCAGAAATAAACATGTTTCTGCAAGTTTGGTCAACCCCATGTAAGTTATGGGGCAGTAACATCACACTTTTGAAAACGTGTTTTTCAGCCCGAAATAAACGCGTTTTTTCAGACAACTGAATCTCCTTGTAACAGCAAGGCTCAGAAGAGCCCACACACTCAGCCCTTAACCCCAGTGTGCAGAAAGTGTCAAAACGTGTTTTTCAGCAGAAATAAACATGTTTCTGCAAGTTTGGTCAACCCCATGTAAGTTATGGGGCAGTAACATCACATTTTTCAAAACGTGTTTTTCAGCCCGAAATAAGCGCGTTTTTTCAGACACCTGAATTTCCTTGTAACAGCAAGGCTCAGAAGAGCCCACACACTCAGCCCTTAACCCCAGTGTACAGAAAGTGTCAAAACGTGTTTTTCAGCAGAAATAAACATGTTTCTGCAAGTTTGGTCAACCCCATGTAAGTTATGGGGCAGTAACATCACACTTTTGAAAACGTGTTTTTCAGCCCGAAATAAGCGCGTTTTTTCAGACAACTGAATCTCCTTGTAACAGCAAGGCTCAGAAGAGCCCACACACTCAGCCCTTAACCCCAGTGTACAGAAAGTGTCAAAACGTGTTTTTCAGCAGAAATAAACATGTTTCTGCAAGTTTGGTCAACCCCATGTAAGTTATGGGGCAGTAACATCACACTTTTCAAAACGTGTTTTTCAGCCCGAAATAAGCGCGTTTTTTCAGACAACTGAATCTCCTTGTAACAGCAAGGCTCAGAAGAGCCCACACACTCAGCCCTTAACCCCAGTGTGCAGAAAGTGTCAAAACGTGTTTTTCAGCAGAAATAAACATGTTTCTGCAAGTTTGGTCAACCCCATGTAAGTTATGGGGCAGTAACATCACATTTTTCAAAACGTGTTTTTCAGCCCGAAATAAGCGCGTTTTTTCAGACACCTGAATTTCCTTGTAACAGCAAGGCTCAGAAGAGCCCACACACTCAGCCCTTAACCCCAGTGTACAGAAAGTGTCAAAACGTGTTTTTCAGCAGAAATAAACATGTTTCTGCAAGTTTGGTCAACCCCATGTAAGTTATGGGGCAGTAACATCACACTTTTGAAAACGTGTTTTTCAGCCCGAAATAAGCGCGTTTTTTCAGACAACTGAATCTCCTTGTAACAGCAAGGCTCAGAAGAGCCCACACACTCAGCCCTTAACCCCAGTGTACAGAAAGTGTCAAAACGTGTTTTTCAGCAGAAATAAACATGTTTCTGCAAGTTTGGTCAACCCCATGTAAGTTATGGGGCAGTAACATCACACTTTTGAAAACGTGTTTTTCAGCCCGAAATAAGCACGTTTTTTCAGACAACTGAATCTCCTTGTAACAGCAAGGCTCAGAAGAGCCCACACACTCAGCCCTTAACCCCAGTGTACAGAAAGTGTCAAAACGTGTTTTTCAGCAGAAATAAACATGTTTCTGCAAGTTTGGTCAACCCCATGTAAGTTATGGGGCAGTAACATCACACTTTTGAAAACGTGTTTTTCAGCCCGAAATAAACGCGTTTTTTCAGACAACTGAATCTCCTTGTAACAGCAAGGCTCAGAAGAGCCCACACACTCAGCCCTTAACCCCAGTGTACAGAAAGTGTCAAAACGTGTTTTTCAGCAGAAATAAACATGTTTCTGCAAGTTTGGTCAACCCCATGTAAGTTATGGGGCAGTAACATCACACTTTTGAAAACGTGTTTTTCAGCCCGAAATAAACGCGTTTTTTCAGACAACTGAATCTCCTTGTAACAGCAAGGCTCAGAAGAGCCCACACACTCAGCCCTTAACCCCAGTGTGCAGAAAGTGTCAAAACGTGTTTTTCAGCAGAAATAAACATGTTTCTGCAAGTTTGGTCAACCCCATGTAAGTTATGGGGCAGTAACATCACATTTTTCAAAACGTGTTTTTCAGCCCGAAATAAAGCGCGTTTCTTCAGACACCTGAATTTCCTTGTAACAGCAAGGCTCAGAAGAGCCCACACACTCAGCCCTTAACCCCAGTGCACAGAAAGTGTCAAAACGTGTTTTTCAGCAGAAATAAACATGTTTCTGCAAGTTTGGTCAACCCCATGTAAGTTATGGGGCAGTAACATCACACTTTTGAAAACGTGTTTTTCAGCCGAAATAAACGCGTTTTTTCAGACAACTGAATCTCCTTGTAACAGGAAGGCTCAGAAGAGCCCACACACTCAGCCCTTAACCCCAGTGTACAGAAAGTGTCAAAACGTGTTTTTCAGCAGAAATAAAACATGTTTCTGCAAGTTTGGTCAACCCCATGTAAGTTATGGGGCAGTAACATCACACTTTTGAAAACGTGTTTTTCAGCCCGAAATAAGCGCGTTTTTTCAGACAACTGAATCTCCTTGTAACAGCAAGGCTCAGAAGAGCCCACACACTCAGCCCTTAACCCCAGTGTACAGAAAGTGTCAAAACGTGTTTTTCAGCAGAAATAAACATGTTTCTGCAAGTTTGGTCAACCCCATGTAAGTTATGGGGCAGTAACATCACACTTTTGAAAACGTGTTTTTCAGCCCGAAATAAGCGCGTTTTTTCAGACAACTGAATCTCCTTGTAACAGCAAGGCTCAGAAGAGCCCACACACTCAGCCCTTAACCCCAGTGTACAGAAAGTGTCAAAACGTGTTTTTCAGCAGAAATAAACATGTTTCTGCAAGTTTGGTCAACCCCATGTAAGTTATGGGGCAGTAACATCACACTTTTGAAAACGTGTTTTTCAGCCCGAAATAAGCGCGTTTTTTCAGACAACTGAATCTCCTTGTAACAGCAAGGCTCAGAAGAGCCCACACACTCAGCCCTTAACCCCAGTGTACAGAAAGTGTCAAAACGTGTTTTTCAGCAGAAATAAACATGTTTCTGCAAGTTTGGTCAACCCCATGTAAGTTATGGGGCAGTAACATCACACTTTTGAAAACGTGTTTTTCAGCCCGAAATAAGCGCGTTTTTTCAGACAACTGAATCTCCTTGTAACAGCAAGGCTCAGAAGAGCCCACACACTCAGCCCTTAACCCCAGTGTACAGAAAGTGTCAAAACGTGTTTTTCAGCAGAAATAAACATGTTTCTGCAAGTTTGGTCAACCCCATGTAAGTTATGGGGCAGTAACATCACACTTTTGAAAACGTGTTTTTCAGCCCGAAATAAGCGCGTTTTTTCAGACAACTGAATCTCCTTGTAACAGCAAGGCTCAGAAGAGCCCACACACTCAGCCCTTAACCCCAGTGTACAGAAAGTGTCAAAACGTGTTTTTCAGCAGAAATAAACATGTTTCTGCAAGTTTGGTCAACCCCATGTAAGTTATGGGGCAGTAACATCACACTTTTGAAAACGTGTTTTTCAGCCCGAAATAAGCACGTTTTTTCAGACAACTGAATCTCCTTGTAACAGCAAGGCTCAGAAGAGCCCACACACTCAGCCCTTAACCCCAGTGTACAGAAAGTGTCAAAACGTGTTTTTCAGCAGAAATAAACATGTTTCTGCAAGTTTGGTCAACCCCATGTAAGTTATGGGGCAGTAACATCACACTTTTGAAAACGTGTTTTTCAGCCCGAAATAAACGCGTTTTTTCAGACAACTGAATCTCCTTGTAACAGCAAGGCTCAGAAGAGCCCACACACTCAGCCCTTAACCCCAGTGTGCAGAAAGTGTCAAAACGTGTTTTTCAGCAGAAATAAACATGTTTCTGCAAGTTTGGTCAACCCCATGTAAGTTATGGGGCAGTAACATCACACTTTTGAAAACGTGTTTTTCAGCCCGAAATAAGCACGTTTTTTCAGACAACTGAATCTCCTTGTAACAGCAAGGCTCAGAAGAGCCCACACACTCAGCCCTTAACCCCAGTGTACAGAAAGTGTCAAAACGTGTTTTTCAGCAGAAATAAACATGTTTCTGCAAGTTTGGTCAACCCCATGTAAGTTATGGGGCAGAAACATCACACTTTTGAAAACGTGTTTTTCAGCCCGAAATAAACGCGTTTTTTCAGACAACTGAATCTCCTTGTAACAGGAAGGCTCAGAAGAGCCCACACACTCAGCCCTTAACCCCAGTGTACAGAAAGTGTCAAAACGTGTTTTTCAGCAGAAATAAACATGTTTCTGCAAGTTTGGTCAACCCCATGTAAGTTATGGGGCAGTAACATCACACGTTTCAAAACGTGTTTTTCAGCCCGAAATAAGCGCGTTTTTTCAGACAACTGAATCTCCTTGTAACAGCAAGGCTCAGAAGAGCCCACACACTCAGCCCTTAACCCCAGTGTGCAGAAAGTGTCAAAACGTGTTTTTCAGCAGAAATAAACATGTTTCTGCAAGTTTGGTCAACCCCATGTAAGTTATGGGGCAGTAACATCACACTTTTCAAAACGTGTTTTTCAGCCCGAAATAAGCGCGTTTTTTCAGACACCTGAATTTCCTTGTAACAGCAAGGCTCAGAAGAGCCCACACACTCAGCCCTTAACCCCAGTGTACAGAAAGTGTCAAAACGTGTTTTTCAGCAGAAATAAACATGTTTCTGCAAGTTTGGTCAACCCCATGTAAGTTATGGGGCAGTAACATCACACGTTTCAAAACGTGTTTTTCAGCCCGAAATAAGCGCGTTTTTCAGACAACTGAATCTCCTTGTAACAGCAAGGCTCAGAAGAGCCCACACACTCAGCCCTTAACCCCAGTGTACAGAAAGTGTCAAAACGTGTTTTTCAGCAGAAATAAACATGTTTCTGCAAGTTTGGTCAACCCCATGTAAGTTATGGGGCAGTAACATCACACTTTTGAAAACGTGTTTTTCAGCCCGAAATAAGCACGTTTTTTCAGACAACTGAATCTCCTTGTAACAGCAAGGCTCAGAAGAGCCCACACACTCAGCCCTTAACCCCAGTGTACAGAAAGTGTCAAAACGTGTTTTTCAGCAGAAATAAACATGTTTCTGCAAGTTTGGTCAACCCCATGTAAGTTATGGGGCAGTAACATCACACTTTTGAAAACGTGTTTTTCAGCCCGAAATAAACGCGTTTTTTCAGACAACTGAATCTCCTTGTAACAGCAAGGCTCAGAAGAGCCCACACACTCAGCCCTTAACCCCAGTGTACAGAAAGTGTCAAAACGTGTTTTTCAGCAGAAATAAACATGTTTCTGCAAGTTTGGTCAACCCCCATGTAAGTTATGGGGCAGTAACATCACACTTTTGAAAACGTGTTTTTCAGCCCGAAATAAGCGCGTTTTTTCAGACAACTGAATCTCCTTGTAACAGCAAGGCTCAGAAGAGCCCACACACTCAGCCCTTAACCCCAGTGTACAGAAAGTGTCAAAACGTGTTTTTCAGCAGAAATAAACATGTTTCTGCAAGTTTGGTCAACCCCATGTAAGTTATGGGGCAGTAACATCACACTTTTGAAAACGTGTTTTTCAGCCCGAAATAAACGCGTTTTTTCAGACAACTGAATCTCCTTGTAACAGCAAGGCTCAGAAGAGCCCACACACTCTGCCCTTAACCCCAGTGTGCAGAAAGTGTCAAAACGTGTTTTTCAGCAGAAATAAACATGTTTCTGCAAGTTTGGTCAACCCCATGTAAGTTATGGGGCAGTAACATCACACTTTTGAAAACGTGTTTTTCAGCCCGAAATAAGCACGTTTTTTCAGACAACTGAATCTCCTTGTAGCAGCAAGGCTCAGAAGAGCCCACACACTCAGCCCTTAACCCCAGTGTACAGAAAGTGTCAAAACGTGTTTTTCAGCAGAAATAAACATGTTTCTGCAAGTTTGGTCAACCCCATGTAAGTTATGGGGCAGTAACATCACACTTTTGAAAACGTGTTTTTCAGCCCGAAATAAGCACGTTTTTTCAGACAACTGAATCTCCTTGTAACAGCAAGGCTCAGAAGAGCCCACACACTCAGCCCTTAACCCCAGTGTACAGAAAGTGTCAAAACGTGTTTTTCAGCAGAAATAAACATGTTTCTGCAAGTTTGGTCAACCCCATGTAAGTTATGGGGCAGTAACATCACACTTTTGAAAACGTGTTTTTCAGCCCGAAATAAGCGCGTTTTTCAGACAACTGAATCTCCTTGTAACAGCAAGGCTCAGAAGAGCCCACACACTCAGCCCTTAACCCCAGTGTACAGAAAGTGTCAAAACGTGTTTTTCAGCAGAAATAAACATGTTTCTGCAAGTTTGGTCAACCCCATGTAAGTTATGGGGCAGTAACATCACACTTTTTGAAAACGTGTTTTTCAGCCCGAAATAAACGCGTTTTTTCAGACAACTGAATCTCCTTGTAACAGCAAGGCTCAGAAGAGCCCACACACTCAGCCCTTAACCCCAGTGTACAGAAAGTGTCAAAACGTGTTTTTCAGCAGAAATAAACATGTTTCTGCAAGTTTGGTCAACCCCATGTAAGTTATGGGGCAGTAACATCACACTTTTGAAAACGTGTTTTTCAGCCCGAAATAAGCACGTTTTTTCAGACAACTGAATCTCCTTGTAGCAGCAAGGCTCAGAAGAGCCCACACACTCAGCCCTTAACCCCAGTGTACAGAAAGTGTCAAAACGTGTTTTTCAGCAGAAATAAACATGTTTCTGCAAGTTTGGTCAACCCCATGTAAGTTATGGGGCAGTAACATCACACTTTTGAAAACGTGTTTTTCAGCCCGAAATAAACGCGTTTTTTCAGACAACTGAATCTCCTTGTAACAGCAAGGCTCAGAAGAGCCCCACACACTCAGCCCTTAACCCCAGTGTACAGAAAGTGTCAAAACGTGTTTTTCAGCAGAAATAAACATGTTTCTGCAAGTTTGGTCAACCCCATGTAAGTTATGGGGCAGTAACATCACACTTTTGAAAACGTGTTTTTCAGCCGAAATAAGCGCGTTTTTTCAGACAACTGAATCTCCTTGTAACAGCAAGGCTCAGAAGAGCCCACACACTCAGCCCTTAACCCCAGTGTACAGAAAGTGTCAAAACGTGTTTTTCAGCAGAAATAAACATGTTTCTGCAAGTTTGGTCAACCCCATGTAAGTTATGGGCAGTAACATCACACTTTTGAAAACGTGTTTTTCAGCCCGAAATAAGCGCGTTTTTTCAGACAACTGAATCTCCTTGTAACAGCAAGGCTCAGAAGAGCCCACACACTCAGCCCTTAACCCCAGTGTACAGAAAGTGTCAAAACGTGTTTTTCAGCAGAAATAAACATGTTTCTGCAAGTTTGGTCAACCCCATGTAAGTTATGGGGCAGTAACATCACACTGTTTGAAAACGTGTTTTTCAGCCCGAAATAAGCGCGTTTTTTCAGACAACTGAATCTCCTTGTAACAGCAAGGCTCAGAAGAGCCCACACACTCAGCCCTTAACCCCAGTGTACAGAAAGTGTCAAAACGTGTTTTTCAGCAGAAATAAACATGTTTCTGCAAGTTTGGTCAACCCCATGTAAGTTATGGGGCAGTAACATCACACTTTTGAAAACGTGTTTTTCAGCCCGAAATAAGCGCGTTTTTTCAGACAACTGAATCTCCTTGTAACAGCAAGGCTCAGAAGAGCCCACACACTCAGCCCTTAACCCCAGTGTACAGAAAGTGTCAAAACGTGTTTTTCAGCAGAAATAAACATGTTTCTGCAAGTTTGGTCAACCCCATGTAAGTTATGGGCAGTAACATCACACTTTTGAAAACGTGTTTTTCAGCCCGAAATAAGCGCGTTTTTCAGACAACTGAATCTCCTTGTAACAGCAAGGCTCAGAAGAGCCCACACACTCAGCCCTTAACCCCAGTGTACAGAAAGTGTCAAAACGTGTTTTCAGCAGAAATAAACATGTTTCTGCAAGTTTGGTCAACCCCATGTAAGTTATGGGGCAGTAACATCACACTTTTGAAAACGTGTTTTTCAGCCCGAAATAAGCACGTTTTTTTCAGACAACTGAATCTCCTTGTAACAGCAAGGCTCAGAAGAGCCCACACACTCAGCCCTTAACCCCAGTGTACAGAAAGTGTCAAAACGTGTTTTTCAGCAGAAATAAACATGTTTCTGCAAGTTTGGTCAACCCCATGTAAGTTATGGGGCAGTAACATCACACTTTTGAAAAACGTGTTTTTCAGCCCGAAATAAACGCGTTTTTTCAGACAACTGAATCTCCTTGTAACAGCAAGGCTCAGAAGAGCCCACACACTCAGCCCTTAACCCCAGTGTACAGAAAGTGTCAAAACGTGTTTTTCAGCAGAAATAAACATGTTTCTGCAAGTTTGGTCAACCCCATGTAAGTTATGGGGCAGTAACATCACACGTTTCAAAACGTGTTTTTCAGCCCGAAATAAGCGCGTTTTTTCAGACAACTGAATCTCCTTGTAACAGCAAGGCTCAGAAGAGCCCACACACTCAGCCCTTAACCCCAGTGTGCAGAAAGTGTCAAAACGTGTTTTTCAGCAGAAATAAACATGTTTCTGCAAGTTTGGTCAACCCCATGTAAGTTATGGGGCAGTAACATCACATTTTCAAAACGTGTTTTTCAGCCCGAAATAAGCGCGTTTTTTCAGACACCTGAATTTCCTTGTAACAGCAAGGCTCAGAAGAGCCCACACACTCAGCCCTTAACCCCAGTGTACAGAAAGTGTCAAAACGTGTTTTTCAGCAGAAATAAACATGTTTCTGCAAGTTTGGTCAACCCCATGTAAGTTATGGGGCAGTAACATCACACTTTTGAAAACGTGTTTTTCAGCCCGAAATAAGCGCGTTTTTTTCAGACAACTGAATCTCCTTGTAACAGCAAGGCTCAGAAGAGCCCACACACTCAGCCCTTAACCCCAGTGTACAGAAAGTGTCAAAACGTGTTTTTCAGCAGAAATAAACATGTTTCTGCAAGTTTGGTCAACCCCAATGTAAGTTATGGGGCAGTAACATCACACTTTTCGAAAACGTGTTTTTCAGCCCGAAATAAGCGCGTTTTTTCAGACAACTGAATCTCCTTGTAACAGCAAGGCTCAGAAGAGCCCACACACTCAGCCCTTAACCCCAGTGTACAGAAAGTGTCAAAACGTGTTTTTCAGCAGAAATAAACATGTTTCTGCAAGTTTGGTCAACCCCATGTAAGTTATGGGGCAGTAACATCACACTTTTGAAAACGTGTTTTTCAGCCCGAATAAACGCGTTTTTTCAGACAACTGAATCTCCTTGTAACAGCAAGGCTCAGAAGAGCCCACACACTCAGCCCTTAACCCCAGTGTGCAGAAAGTGTCAAAACGTGTTTTTCAGCAGAAATAAACATGTTCTGCAAGTTTGGTCAACCCCATGTAAGTTATGGGGCAGTAACATCACACGTTTCAAAACGTGTTTTTCAGCCCGAAATAAGCGCGTTTTTTCAGACAACTGAATCTCCTTGTAACAGCAAGGCTCAGAAGAGCCCACACACTCAGCCCTTAACCCCAGTGTGCAGAAAGTGTCAAAACGTGTTTTTCAGCAGAAATAAACATGTTTCTGCAAGTTTGGTCAACCCCATGTAAGTTATGGGGCAGTAACATCACACTTTTGAAACGTGTTTTTCAGCCGAAATAAGCACGTTTTTTCAGACAACTGAATCTCCTTGTAACAGCCAAGGCTCAGAAGAGCCCACACACTCAGCCCTTAACCCCAGTGTACAGAAAGTGTCAAAACGTGTTTTCAGCAGAAATAAACATGTTTCTGCAAGTTTGGTCAACCCCATGTAAGTTATGGGGCAGTAACACTCACGTTTCAAAACGTGTTTTTCAGCCCGAAATAAGCCGTTTTTCAGACACCTGAATTTCCTTGTAACAGCAAGGCTCAGAAGAGCCCACACACTCAGCCTTAACCCCAGTGTACAGAAAGTGTCAAACGTGTTTTTCAGCAGAAATAAACAGTTTCTGCAAGTTTGTCAACCCCATGTAAGTTTGGGGCAGTAACATCACACTTTTTGAAAACGTGTTTTTCAGCCCGAAATAAGCGCGTTTTTTCAGACAACTGAATCTCCTTGTAACAGCAAGGCTCAGAGAGCCCACACACTCAGCCCTTAACCCCATGTACAGAAAGTGTCAAAACGTGTTTTTCAGCAGAAATAAACATGTTTCTGCAAGTTTGGTCAACCCCATGTAAGTTATGGGCAGTAACATCACACTTTTGAAACATGTTTTTCAGCCCGGAAATAAGAAGCGTTTTTTCAGACAACTGATTCTCCTTGTAACAGCAAGGCTCAGAAGAGTGCCCCCACACACTCAGCCCTTAACCCCAGTGTACAAGAGTGTCAAAACGTGTTTTTCTGTTTTTCAGCAGAAATAAACATGTTTCTGCAAGTTTGGTCAACCCCATGTAAGTTATGGGGCAGTAACATCACACTTTTGAAAACGTGTTTTTCAGCCCGAAATAAGCACGTTTTTTCAGACAACTGAATCTCCTTGTAACAGCAAGGCTCAGAAGAGCCCACACACTCAGCCCTTAACCCCAGTGTACAGAAAGTGTCAAAACGTGTTTTTCAGCAGAAATAAACATGTTTCTGCAAGTTTGGTCAACCCCATGTAAGTTATGGGGCAGTAACATCACACTTTTGAAAACGTGTTTTTCAGCCCGAAATAAACGCGTTTTTTCAGACAACTGAATCTCCTTGTAACAGCAAGGCTCAGAAGAGCCCACACACTCAGCCCTTAACCCCAGTGTACAGAAAGTGTCAAAACGTGTTTTTCAGCAGAAATAAACATGTTTCTGCAAGTTTGGTCAACCCCATGTAAGTTATGGGGCAGTAACATCACACTTTTGAAAACGTGTTTTTCAGCCCGAAATAAACGCGTTTTTTCAGACAACTGAATCTCCTTGTAACAGCAAGGCTCAGAAGAGCCCACACACTCAGCCCTTAACCCCAGTGTACAGAAAGTGTCAAAACGTGTTTTTCAGCAGAAATAAACATGTTTCTGCAAGTTTGGTCAACCCCATGTAAGTTATGGGGCAGTAACATCACACTTTTGAAAACGTGTTTTTCAGCCCGAAATAAACGCGTTTTTTCAGACAACTGAATCTCCTTGTAACAGCAAGGCTCAGAAGAGCCCACACACTCAGCCCTTAACCCCAGTGTACAGAAAGTGTCAAAACGTGTTTTTCAGCAGAAATAAACATGTTTCTGCAAGTTTGGTCAACCCCATGTAAGTTATGGGGCAGTAACATCACACGTTTCAAAACGTGTTTTTCAGCCCGAAATAAGCGCGTTTTTTCAGACAACTGAATCTCCTTGTAACAGCAAGGCTCAGAAGAGCCCACACACTCAGCCCTTAACCCCAGTGTGCAGAAAGTGTCAAAACGTGTTTTTCAGCAGAAATAAACATGTTTCTGCAAGTTTGGTCAACCCCATGTAAGTTATGGGGCAGTAACATCACATTTTTCAAAACGTGTTTTTCAGCCCGAAATAAGCGCGTTTTTTCAGACACCTGAATTTCCTTGTAACAGCAAGGCTCAGAAGAGCCCACACACTCAGCCCTTAACCCCAGTGTACAGAAAGTGTCAAAACGTGTTTTTCAGCAGAAATAAACATGTTTCTGCAAGTTTGGTCAACCCCATGTAAGTTATGGGGCAGTAACATCACACTTTTGAAAACGTGTTTTTCAGCCCGAAATAAGCGCGTTTTTTCAGACAACTGAATCTCCTTGTAACAGCAAGGCTCAGAAGAGCCCACACACTCAGCCCTTAACCCCAGTGTACAGAAAGTGTCAAAACGTGTTTTTCAGCAGAAATAAACATGTTTCTGCAAGTTTGGTCAACCCCATGTAAGTTATGGGGCAGTAACATCACACTTTTGAAAACGTGTTTTTCAGCCCGAAATAAGCGCGTTTTTTCAGACAACTGAATCTCCTTGTAACAGCAAGGCTCAGAAGAGCCCACACACTCAGCCCTTAACCCCAGTGTACAGAAAGTGTCAAAACGTGTTTTTCAGCAGAAATAAACATGTTTCTGCAAGTTTGGTCAACCCCATGTAAGTTATGGGGCAGTAACATCACACTGTTGAAAACGTGTTTTTCAGCCCGAAATAAGCGCGTTTTTTCAGACAACTGAATCTCCTTGTAACAGCAAGGCTCAGAAGAGCCCACACACTCAGCCCTTAACCCCAGTGTACAGAAAGTGTCAAAACGTGTTTTTCAGCAGAAATAAACATGTTTCTGCAAGTTTGGTCAACCCCATGTAAGTTATGGGGCAGTAACATCACACTTTTGAAAACGTGTTTTTCAGCCCGAAATAAGCACGTTTTTTCAGACAACTGAATCTCCTTGTAACAGCAAGGCTCAGAAGAGCCCACACACTCAGCCCTTAACCCCAGTGTACAGAAAGTGTCAAAACGTGTTTTTCAGCAGAAATAAACATGTTTCTGCAAGTTTGGTCAACCCCATGTAAGTTATGGGGCAGTAACATCACACTTTTGAAAACGTGTTTTTCAGCCCGAAATAAGCACGTTTTTTCAGACAACTGAATCTCCTTGTAACAGCAAGGCTCAGAAGAGCCCACACACTCAGCCCTTAACCCCAGTGTACAGAAAGTGTCAAAACGTGTTTTTCAGCAGAAATAAACATGTTTCTGCAAGTTTGGTCAACCCCATGTAAGTTATGGGGCAGTAACATCACACTTTTGAAAACGTGTTTTTCAGCCCGAAATAAACGCGTTTTTTCAGACAACTGAATCTCCTTGTAACAGCAAGGCTCAGAAGAGCCCACACACTCAGCCCTTAACCCCAGTGTACAGAAAGTGTCAAAACGTGTTTTTCAGCAGAAATAAACATGTTTCTGCAAGTTTGGTCAACCCCATGTAAGTTATGGGGCAGTAACATCACACTTTTGAAAACGTGTTTTTCAGCCCGAAATAAACGCGTTTTTTCAGACAACTGAATCTCCTTGTAACAGCAAGGCTCAGAAGAGCCCACACACTCAGCCCTTAACCCCAGTGTACAGAAAGTGTCAAAACGTGTTTTTCAGCAGAAATAAACATGTTTCTGCAAGTTTGGTCAACCCCATGTAAGTTATGGGGCAGTAACATCACACGTTTCAAAACGTGTTTTTCAGCCCGAAATAAGCGCGTT
This sequence comes from Lepisosteus oculatus, assembly GCF_040954835.1. Taxonomy (NCBI): domain Eukaryota; kingdom Metazoa; phylum Chordata; class Actinopteri; order Semionotiformes; family Lepisosteidae; genus Lepisosteus; species Lepisosteus oculatus. Next base: position 25,199 of record NW_027168025.1, on the reverse strand, counting down.
TTTTCAGACAACTGAATCTCCTTGTAACAGCAAGGCTCAGAAGAGCCCACACACTCAGCCCTTAACCCCAGTGTGCAGAAAGTGTCAAAACGTGTTTTTCAGCAGAAATAAACATGTTTCTGCAAGTTTGGTCAACCCCATGTAAGTTATGGGGCAGTAACATCACATTTTTCAAAACGTGTTTTTCAGCCCGAAATAAGCGCGTTTTTTCAGACACCTGAATTTCCTTGTAACAGCAAGGCTCAGAAGAGCCCACACACTCAGCCCTTAACCCCAGTGTACAGAAAGTGTCAAAACGTGTTTTTCAGCAGAAATAAACATGTTTCTGCAAGTTTGGTCAACCCCATGTAAGTTATGGGGCAGTAACATCACACTTTTGAAAACGTGTTTTTCAGCCCGAAATAAGCGCGTTTTTTCAGACAACTGAATCTCCTTGTAACAGCAAGGCTCAGAAGAGCCCACACACTCAGCCCTTAACCCCAGTGTACAGAAAGTGTCAAAACGTGTTTTTCAGCAGAAATAAACATGTTTCTGCAAGTTTGGTCAACCCCATGTAAGTTATGGGGCAGTAACATCACACTTTTGAAAACGTGTTTTTCAGCCCGAAATAAGCGCGTTTTTTCAGACAACTGAATCTCCTTGTAACAGCAAGGCTCAGAAGAGCCCACACACTCAGCCCTTAACCCCAGTGTACAGAAAGTGTCAAAACGTGTTTTTCAGCAGAAATAAACATGTTTCTGCAAGTTTGGTCAACCCCATGTAAGTTATGGGGCAGTAACATCACACTGTTGAAAACGTGTTTTTCAGCCCGAAATAAGCGCGTTTTTTCAGACAACTGAATCTCCTTGTAACAGCAAGGCTCAGAAGAGCCCACACACTCAGCCCTTAACCCCAGTGTACAGAAAGTGTCAAAACGTGTTTTTCAGCAGAAATAAACATGTTTCTGCAAGTTTGGTCAACCCCATGTAAGTTATGGGGCAGTAACATCACACTTTTGAAAACGTGTTTTTCAGCCCGAAATAAGCACGTTTTTTCAGACAACTGAATCTCCTTGTAACAGCAAGGCTCAGAAGAGCCCACACACTCAGCCCTTAACCCCAGTGTACAGAAAGTGTCAAAACGTGTTTTTCAGCAGAAATAAACATGTTTCTGCAAGTTTGGTCAACCCCATGTAAGTTATGGGGCAGTAACATCACACTTTTGAAAACGTGTTTTTCAGCCCGAAATAAACGCGTTTTTTCAGACAACTGAATCTCCTTGTAACAGCAAGGCTCAGAAGAGCCCACACACTCAGCCCTTAACCCCAGTGTGCAGAAAGTGTCAAAACGTGTTTTTCAGCAGAAATAAACATGTTTCTGCAAGTTTGGTCAACCCCATGTAAGTTATGGGGCAGTAACATCACACTTTTGAAAACGTGTTTTTCAGCCCGAAATAAGCACGTTTTTTCAGACAACTGAATCTCCTTGTAACAGCAAGGCTCAGAAGAGCCCACACACTCAGCCCTTAACCCCAGTGTACAGAAAGTGTCAAAACGTGTTTTTCAGCAGAAATAAACATGTTTCTGCAAGTTTGGTCAACCCCATGTAAGTTATGGGGCAGTAACATCACACTTTTAAAACGTGTTTTTCAGCCCGAAATAAACGCGTTTTTTCAGACAACTGAATCTCCTTGTAACAGGAAGGCTCAGAAGAGCCCACACACTCAGCCCTTAACCCCAGTGTACAGAAAGTGTCAAAACGTGTTTTTCAGCAGAAATAAACATGTTTCTGCAAGTTTGGTCAACCCCATGTAAGTTATGGGGCAGTAACATCACACGTTTCAAAACGTGTTTTTCAGCCCGAAATAAGCGCGTTTTTTCAGACAACTGAATCTCCTTGTAACAGCAAGGCTCAGAAGAGCCCACACACTCAGCCCTTAACCCCAGTGTGCAGAAAGTGTCAAAACGTGTTTTTCAGCAGAAATAAACATGTTTCTGCAAGTTTGGTCAACCCCATGTAAGTTATGGGGCAGTAACATCACATTTTTCAAAACGTGTTTTTCAGCCCGAAATAAGCGCGTTTTTTCAGACACCTGAATTTCCTTGTAACAGCAAGGCTCAGAAGAGCCCACACACTCAGCCCTTAACCCCAGTGTACAGAAAGTGTCAAAACGTGTTTTTCAGCAGAAATAAACATGTTTCTGCAAGTTTGGTCAACCCCATGTAAGTTATGGGGCAGTAACATCACACTTTTGAAAACGTGTTTTTCAGCCCGAAATAAGCGCGTTTTTTCAGACAACTGAATCTCCTTGTAACAGCAAGGCTCAGAAGAGCCCACACACTCAGCCCTTAACCCCAGTGTACAGAAAGTGTCAAAACGTGTTTTTCAGCAGAAATAAACATGTTTCTGCAAGTTTGGTCAACCCCATGTAAGTTATGGGGCAGTAACATCACATTTTTCAAAACGTGTTTTTCAGCCCGAAATAAGCGCGTTTTTTCAGACACCTGAATTTCCTTGTAACAGCAAGGCTCAGAAGAGCCCACACACTCAGCCCTTAACCCCAGTGTACAGAAAGTGTCAAAACGTGTTTTTCAGCAGAAATAAACATGTTTCTGCAAGTTTGGTCAACCCCATGTAAGTTATGGGGCAGTAACATCACACTTTTGAAAACGTGTTTTTCAGCCCGAAATAAGCGCGTTTTTTCAGACAACTGAATCTCCTTGTAACAGCAAGGCTCAGAAGAGCCCACACACTCAGCCCTTAACCCCAGTGTACAGAAAGTGTCAAAACGTGTTTTTCAGCAGAAATAAACATGTTTCTGCAAGTTTGGTCAACCCCATGTAAGTTATGGGGCAGTAACATCACACTTTTGAAAACGTGTTTTTCAGCCCGAAATAAACGCGTTTTTTCAGACAACTGAATCTCCTTGTAACAGCAAGGCTTAGAAGAGCCCACACACTCAGCCCTTAACCCCAGTGTGCAGAAAGTGTCAAAACGTGTTTTTCAGCAGAAATAAACATGTTTCTGCAAGTTTGGTCAACCCCATGTAAGTTATGGGGCAGTAACATCACACGTTTCAAAACGTGTTTTTCAGCCCGAAATAAGCGCGTTTTTTCAGACAACTGAATCTCCTTGTAACAGCAAGGCTCAGAAGAGCCCACACACTCAGCCCTTAACCCCAGTGTGCAGAAAGTGTCAAAACGTGTTTTTCAGCAGAAATAAACATGTTTCTGCAAGTTTGGTCAACCCCATGTAAGTTATGGGGCAGTAACATCACACTTTTGAAAACGTGTTTTTCAGCCCGAAATAAGCACGTTTTTTCAGACAACTGAATCTCCTTGTAACAGCAAGGCTCAGAAGAGCCCACACACTCAGCCCTTAACCCCAGTGTACAGAAAGTGTCAAAACGTGTTTTTCAGCAGAAATAAACATGTTTCTGCAAGTTTGGTCAACCCCATGTAAGTTATGGGGCAGTAACATCACACGTTTCAAAACGTGTTTTTCAGCCCGAAATAAGCGCGTTTTTTCAGACACCTGAATTTCCTTGTAACAGCAAGGCTCAGAAGAGCCCACACACTCAGCCCTTAACCCCAGTGTACAGAAAGTGTCAAAACGTGTTTTTCAGCAGAAATAAACATGTTTCTGCAAGTTTGGTCAACCCCATGTAAGTTATGGGGCAGTAACATCACACTTTTGAAAACGTGTTTTTCAGCCCGAAATAAGCGCGTTTTTTCAGACAACTGAATCTCCTTGTAACAGCAAGGCTCAGAAGAGCCCACACACTCAGCCCTTAACCCCAGTGTACAGAAAGTGTCAAAACGTGTTTTTCAGCAGAAATAAACATGTTTCTGCAAGTTTGGTCAACCCCATGTAAGTTATGGGGCAGTAACATCACACTTTTGAAAACATGTTTTTCAGCCCGAAATAAGAGCGTTTTTTCAGACAACTGAATCTCCTTGTAACAGCAAGGCTCAGAAGAGCCCACACACTCAGCCCTTAACCCCAGTGTACAGAAAGTGTCAAAACGTGTTTTTCAGCAGAAATAAACATGTTTCTGCAAGTTTGGTCAACCCCATGTAAGTTATGGGGCAGTAACATCACACTTTTGAAAACGTGTTTTTCAGCCCGAAATAAGCACGTTTTTTCAGACAACTGAATCTCCTTGTAACAGCAAGGCTCAGAAGAGCCCACACACTCAGCCCTTAACCCCAGTGTACAGAAAGTGTCAAAACGTGTTTTTCAGCAGAAATAAACATGTTTCTGCAAGTTTGGTCAACCCCATGTAAGTTATGGGGCAGTAACATCACACTTTTGAAAACGTGTTTTTCAGCCCGAAATAAACGCGTTTTTTCAGACAACTGAATCTCCTTGTAACAGCAAGGCTCAGAAGAGCCCACACACTCAGCCCTTAACCCCAGTGTACAGAAAGTGTCAAAACGTGTTTTTCAGCAGAAATAAACATGTTTCTGCAAGTTTGGTCAACCCCATGTAAGTTATGGGGCAGTAACATCACACTTTTGAAAACGTGTTTTACACAGTGAGCACGTGAATCTCTCTGCAAGTTTGGTCAACCCCATGTAAGTTATGGGGCAGTAACATCACACTTTTGAAAACGTGTTTTCCAGTGTACAGAAAGTGTCAAAACGTGTTTTTCAGCAGAAATAAACATGTTTCTGCAAGTTTGGTCAACCCCATGTAAGTTATGGGGCAGTAACATCACACTTTTGAAAACGTGTTTTTCAGCCCGAAATAAACGCGTTTTTTCAGACAACTGAATCTCCTTGTAACAGCAAGGCTTAGAAGAGCCCACACACTCAGCCCTTAACCCCAGTGTGCATAAAGTGTCAAACGTGTTTTTCAGCAGAAATAAACATGTTTCTGCAAGTTTGGTCAACCCCATGTAAGTTATGGGGCAGTAACATCACACGTTTCAAAACGTGTTTTTCAGCCCGAAATAAGCGCGTTTTTTCAGACAACTGAATCTCCTGTAACAGCAAGGCTCAGAAGAGCCCACACACTCAGCCCTTAACCCCAGTGTGCAGAAAGTGTCAAAACGTGTTTTTCAGCAGAAATAAACATGTTTCTGCAAGTTTGGTCAACCCCATGTAAGTTATGGGGCAGTAACATCACACTTTTGAAAACGTGTTTTTCAGCCCGAAATAAGCACGTTTTTTCAGACAACTGAATCTCCTTGTAACAGCAAGGCTCAGAAGAGCCCACACACTCAGCCCTTAACCCAGTGTACAGAAAGTGTCAAAAACGTGTTTTTCAGCAGAAATAAACATGTTTCTGCAAGTTTGGTCAACCCCATGTAAGTTATGGGGCAGTAACATCACACGTTTCAAAACGTGTTTTTCAGCCCGAAATAAGCGCGTTTTTTCAGACACCTGAATTTCCTTGTAACAGCAAGGCTCAGAAGAGCCCACACACTCAGCCCTTAACCCCAGTGTACAGAAAGTGTCAAAACGTGTTTTTCAGCAGAAATAAACATGTTTCTGCAAGTTTGGTCAACCCCATGTAAGTTATGGGGCAGTAACATCACACTTTTGAAAACGTGTTTTTCAGCCCGAAATAAGCGCGTTTTTTCAGACAACTGAATCTCCTTGTAACAGCAAGGCTCAGAAGAGCCCACACACTCAGCCCTTAACCCCAGTGACAGAAAGTGTCAAAACGTGTTTTTCAGCAGAAATAAACATGTTTCTGCAAGTTTGGTCAACCCCATGTAAGTTATGGGGCAGTAACATCACACTTTTGAAAACGTGTTTTTCAGCCCGAAATAAGCGCGTTTTTTCAGACAACTGAATCTCCTTGTAACAGCAAGGCTCAGAAGAGCCCACACACTCAGCCCTTAACCCCAGTGTACAGAAAGTGTCAAAACGTGTTTTTCAGCAGAAATAAACATGTTTCTGCAAGTTTGGTCAACCCCATGTAAGTTATGGGGCAGTAACATCACACTTTTGAAAACGTGTTTTTCAGCCCGAAATAAGCACGTTTTTTCAGACAACTGAATCTCCCTTGTAACAGCAAGGCTCAGAAGAGCCCACACACTCAGCCCTTAACCCCAGTGTACAGAAAGTGTCAAAACGTGTTTTTCAGCAGAAATAAACATGTTTCTGCAAGTTTGGTCAACCCCATGTAAGTTATGGGGCAGTAACATCACACTTTTGAAAACGTGTTTTTCAGCCCGAAATAAACGCGTTTTTTCAGACAACTGAATCTCCTTGTAACAGCAAGGCTCAGAAGAGTCCACACACTCAGCCCTTAACCCCAGTGTACAGAAAGTGTCAAAACGTGTTTTTCAGCAGAAATAAACATGTTTCTGCAAGTTTGGTCAACCCCATGTAAGTTATGGGGCAGTAACATCACATTTTTCAAAACGTGTTTTTCAGCCCGAAATAAGCGCGTTTTTTCAGACACCTGAATTTCCTTGTAACAGCAAGGCTCAGAAGAGCCCACACACTCAGCCCTTAACCCCAGTGTACAGAAAGTGTCAAAACGTGTTTTTCAGCAGAAATAAACATGTTTCTGCAAGTTTGGTCAACCCCATGTAAGTTATGGGGCAGTAACATCACACGTTTCAAAACGTGTTTTTCAGCCCGAAATAAGCGCGTTTTTTCAGACAACTGAATCTCCTTGTAACAGCAAGGCTCAGAAGAGCCCACACACTCAGCCCTTAACCCCAGTGTGCAGAAAGTGTCAAAACGTGTTTTTCAGCAGAAATAAACATGTTTCTGCAAGTTTGGTCAACCCCATGTAAGTTATGGGGCAGTAACATCACACTTTTGAAAACGTGTTTTTCAGCCCGAAATAAGCGCGTTTTTTCAGACAACTGAATCTCCTTGTAACAGCAAGGCTCAGAAGAGCCCACACACTCAGCCCTTAACCCCAGTGTACAAAAAGTGTCAAAACGTGTTTTTCAGCAGAAATAAACATGTTTCTGCAAGTTTGGTCAACCCCATGTAAGTTATGGGGCAGTAACATCACACGTTTCAAAACGTGTTTTTCAGCCCGAAATAAGCGCGTTTTTTCAGACACCTGAATTTCCTTGTAACAGCAAGGCTCAGAAGAGCCCACACACTCAGCCCTTAACCCCAGTGTGCAGAAAGGGTCAAAACGTGTTTTTCAGCAGAAATAAACATGTTTCTGCAAGTTTGGTCAACCCCATGTAAGTTATGGGGCAGTAACATCACACTTTTGAAAACGTGTTTTTCAGCCCGAAATAAGCACGTTTTTTCAGACAACTGAATCTCCTTGTAGCAGCAAGGCTCAGAAGAGCCCACACACTCAGCCCTTAACCCCAGTGTACAGAAAGTGTCAAAACGTGTTTTTCAGCAGAAATAAACATGTTTCTGCAAGTTTGGTCAACCCCATGTAAGTTATGGGGCAGTAACATCACACTTTTGAAAACGTGTTTTTCAGCCCGAAATAAGCGCGTTTTTTCAGACAACTGAATCTCCTTGTAACAGCAAGGCTCAGAAGAGCCCACACACTCAGCCCTTAACCCCAGTGTGCAGATAGTGTCAAAACGTGTTTTTCAGCAGAAATAAACATGTTTCTGCAAGTTTGGTCAACCCCATGTAAGTTATGGGGCAGTAACATCACATTTTTCAAAACGTGTTTTTCAGCCCGAAATAAGCGCGTTTTTTTCAGACACCTGAATTTCCTTGTAACAGCAAGGCTCAGAAGAGCCCACACACTCAGCCCTTAACCCCAGTGTACAGAAAGTGTCAAAACGTGTTTTTCAGCAGAAATAAACATGTTTCTGCAAGTTTGGTCAACCCCATGTAAGTTATGGGGCAGTAACATCACACTTTTGAAAACGTGTTTTTCAGCCCGAAATAAGCGCGTTTTTTCAGACAACTGAATCTCCTTGTAACAGCAAGGCTCAGAAGAGCCCACACACTCAGCCCTTAACCCCAGTGTACAGAAAGTGTCAAAACGTGTTTTTCAGCAGAAATAAACATGTTTCTGCAAGTTTGGTCAACCCCATGTAAGTTATGGGGCAGTAACATCACACTTTTGAAAACGTGTTTTTCAGCCCGAAATAAGCACGTTTTTTCAGACAACTGAATCTCCTTGTAACAGCAAGGCTCAGAAGAGCCCACACACTCAGCCCTTAACCCCAGTGTACAGAAAGTGTCAAAACGTGTTTTTCAGCAGAAATAAACATGTTTCTGCAAGTTTGGTCAACCCATGTAAGTTATGGGGCAGTAACATCACACTTTTGAAAACGTGTTTTTCAGCCCGAAATAAACGCGTTTTTTCAAACAACTGAATCTCCTTGTAACAGCAAGGCTCAGAAGAGCCCACACACTTAGCCCTTAACCCCAGTGTACAGAAAGTGTCAAAACGTGTTTTTCAGCAGAAATAAACATGTTTCTGCAAGTTTGGTCAACCCCATGTAAGTTATGGGGCAGTAACATCACACTTTTCAAAACGTGTTTTTCAGCCCGAAATAAGCGCGTTTTTTCAGACAACTGAATCTCCTTGTAACAGCAAGGCTCAGAAGAGCCCACACACTCAGCCCTTAACCCCAGTGTGCAGAAAGGGTCAAAACGTGTTTTTCAGCAGAAATAAACATGTTTCTGCAAGTTTGGTCAACCCCATGTAAGTTATGGGGCAGTAACATCACACTTTTGAAAACGTGTTTTTCAGCCCGAAATAAGCACGTTTTTTCAGACAACTGAATCTCCTTGTAACAGCAAGGCTCAGAAGAGCCCACACACTCAGCCCTTAACCCCAGTGTACAGAAAGTGTCAAAACGTGTTTTTCAGCAGAAATAAACATGTTTCTTCAAGTTTGGTCAACCCCATGTAAGTTATGGGGCAGTAACATCACACGTTTCAAAACGTGTTTTTCAGCCCGAAATAAGCGCGTTTTTTCAGACAACTGAATCTCCTTGTAACAGCAAGGCTCAGAAGAGCCCACACACTCAGCCCTTAACCCCAGTGTGCAGAAAGTGTCAAAACGTGTTTTTCAGCAGAAATAAACATGTTTCTGCAAGTTTGGTCAACCCCATGTAAGTTATGGGGCAGTAACATCACATTTTTCAAAACGTGTTTTTCAGCCCGAAATAAGCGCGTTTTTTCAGACACCTGAATTTCCTTGTAACAGCAAGGCTCAGAAGAGCCCACACACTCAGCCCTTAACCCCAGTGTACAGAAAGTGTCAAAACGTGTTTTTCAGCAGAAATAAACATGTTTCTGCAAGTTTGGTCAACCCCATGTAAGTTATGGGGCAGTAACATCACACTTTTGAAAACGTGTTTTTCAGCCCGAAATAAGCGCGTTTTTTCAGACAACTGAATCTCCTTGTAACAGCAAGGCTCAGAAGAGCCCACACACTCAGCCCTTAACCCCAGCGTACAGAAAGTGTCAAAACGTGTTTTTCAGCAGAAATAAACATGTTTCTGCAAGTTTGGTCAACCCCATGTAAGTTATGGGGCAGTAACATCACACTTTTGAAAACGTGTTTTTCAGCCCGAAATAAACGCGTTTTTTCAGACAACTGAATCTCCTTGTAACAGCAAGGCTCAGAAGAGCCCACACACTCAGCCCTTAACCCCAGTGTGCAGAAAGTGTCAAAACGTGTTTTTCAGCAGAAATAAACATGTTTCTGCAAGTTTGGTCAACCCCATGTAAGTTATGGGGCAGTAACATCACATTTTTCAAAACGTGTTTTTCAGCCCGAAATAAGCGCGTTTTTTCAGACACCTGAATTTCCTTGTAACAGCAAGGCTCAGAAGAGCCCACACACTCAGCCCTTAACCCCAGTGTACAGAAAGTGTCAAAACGTGTTTTTCAGCAGAAATAAACATGTTTCTGCAAGTTTGGTCAACCCCATGTAAGTTATGGGGCAGTAACATCACACTTTTGAAAACGTGTTTTTCAGCCCGAAATAAGCGCGTTTTTTTCAGACAACTGAATCTCCTTGTAACAGCAAGGCTCAGAAGAGCCCACACACTCAGCCCTTAACCCCAGTGTACAGAAAGTGTCAAAACGTGTTTTTCAGCAGAAATAAACATGTTTCTGCAAGTTTGGTCAACCCCATGTAAGTTATGGGGCAGTAACATCACACTTTTGAAAACGTGTTTTTCAGCCCGAAATAAGCGCGTTTTTTCAGACAACTGAATCTCCTTGTAACAGCAAGGCTCAGAAGAGCCCACACACTCAGCCCTTAACCCCAGTGTGCAGAAAGTGTCAAAACGTGTTTTTCAGCAGAAATAAACATGTTTCTGCAAGTTTGGTCAACCCCATGTAAGTTATGGGGCAGTAACATCACATTTTTCAAAACGTGTTTTTCAGCCCGAAATAAGCGCGTTTTTTCAGACACCTGAATTTCCTTGTAACAGCAAGGCTCAGAAGAGCCCACACACTCAGCCCTTAACCCCAGTGTACAGAAAGTGTCAAAACGTGTTTTTCAGCAGAAATAAACATGTTTCTGCAAGTTTGGTCAACCCCATGTAAGTTATGGGGCAGTAACATCACACTTTTGAAAACGTGTTTTTCAGCCCGAAATAAGCACGTTTTTTCAGACAACTGAATCTCCTTGTAACAGCAAGGCTCAGAAGAGCCCACACACTCAGCCCTTAACCCCAGTGTACAGAAAGTGTCAAAACGTGTTTTTCAGCAGAAATAAACATGTTTCTGCAAGTTTGGTCAACCCCATGTAAGTTATGGGGCAGTAACATCACACTTTTGAAAACGTGTTTTTCAGCCCGAAATAAACGCGTTTTTTCAGACAACTGAATCTCCTTGTAACAGCAAGGCTCAGAAGAGCCCACACACTCAGCCCTTAACCCCAGTGTACAGAAAGTGTCAAAACGTGTTTTTCAGCAGAAATAAACATGTTTCTGCAAGTTTGGTCAACCCCATGTAAGTTATGGGGCAGTAACATCACACTTTTGAAAACGTGTTTTTCAGCCCGAAATAAACGCGTTTTTTCAGACAACTGAATCTCCTTGTAACAGCAAGGCTCAGAAGAGCCCACACACTCAGCCCTTAACCCCAGTGTGCAGAAAGGGTCAAAACGTGTTTTTCAGCAGAAATAAACATGTTTCTGCAAGTTTGGTCAACCCCATGTAAGTTATGGGGCAGTAACATCACATTTTTCAAAACGTGTTTTTCAGCCCGAAATAAGCGCGTTTCTTCAGACACCTGAATTTCCTTGTAACAGCAAGGCTCAGAAGAGCCCACACACTCAGCCCTTAACCCCAGTGCACAGAAAGTGTCAAAACGTGTTTTTTCAGCAGAAATAAACATGTTTCTGCAAGTTTGGTCAACCCCATGTAAGTTATGGGGCAGTAACATCACACTTTTGAAAACGTGTTTTTCAGCCCGAAATAAACGCGTTTTTTCAGACAACTGAATCTCCTTGTAACAGGAAGGCTCAGAAGAGCCCACACACTCAGCCCTTAACCCCAGTGTACAGAAAGTGTCAAAACGTGTTTTTCAGCAGAAATAAACATGTTTCTGCAAGTTTGGTCAACCCCATGTAAGTTATGGGGCAGTAACATCACACTTTTCAAAACGTGTTTTTCAGCCCGAAATAAGCGCGTTTTTCAGACAACTGAATCTCCTTGTAACAGCAAGGCTCAGAAGAGCCCACACACTCAGCCCTTAACCCCAGTGTACAGAAAGTGTCAAAACGTGTTTTTCAGCAGAAATAAACATGTTTCTGCAAGTTTGGTCAACCCCATGTAAGTTATGGGGCAGTAACATCACACGTTTCAAAACGTGTTTTTCAGCCCGAAATAAGCGCGTTTTTTCAGACAACTGAATCTCCTTGTAACAGCAAGGCTCAGAAGAGCCCACACACTCAGCCCTTAACCCCAGTGTGCAGAAAGTGTCAAAACGTGTTTTTCAGCAGAAATAAACATGTTTCTGCAAGTTTGGTCAACCCCATGTAAGTTATGGGGCAGTAACATCACATTTTTCAAAACGTGTTTTTCAGCCCGAAATAAGCGCGTTTTTTCAGACACCTGAATTTCCTTGTAACAGCAAGGCTCAGAAGAGCCCACACACTCAGCCCTTAACCCCAGTGTACAGAAAGTGTCAAAAACGTGTTTTTCAGCAGAAATAAACATGTTTCTGCAAGTTTGGTCAACCCCATGTAAGTTATGGGGCAGTAACATCACACTTTTGAAAACGTGTTTTTCAGCCCGAAATAAGCGCGTTTTTTCAGACAACTGAATCTCCTTGTAACAGCAAGGCTCAGAAGAGCCCACACACTCAGCCCTTAACCCCAGTGTACAGAAAGTGTCAAAACGTGTTTTTCAGCAGAAATAAACATGTTTCTGCAAGTTTGGTCAACCCCATGTAAGTTATGGGGCAGTAACATCACACTTTTGAAAACGTGTTTTTCAGCCCGAAATAAACACGTTTTTTCAGACAACTGAATCTCCTTGTAGCAGCAAGGCTCAGAAGAGCCCACACACTCAGCCCTTAACCCCAGTGTGCAGAAAGGGTCAAAACGTGTTTTTCAGCAGAAATAAACATGTTTTCTGCAAGGTTTGGTCAACCCCATGTAAGTTATGGGGCAGTAACATCACACTTTTGAAAACGTGTTTTTCAGCCCGAAATAAACGCGTTTTTTCAGACAACTGAATCTCCTTGTAACAGCAAGGCTCAGAAGAGCCCACACACTCAGCCCTTAACCCCAGTGTACAGAAAGTGTCAAAACGTGTTTTTCAGCAGAAATAAACATGTTTCTGCAAGTTTGGTCAACCCCATGTAAGTTATGGGGCAGTAACATCACACTTTTGAAAACGTGTTTTTCAGCCCGAAATAAACGCGTTTTTTCAGACAACTGAATCTCCTTGTAACAGCAAGGCTCAGAAGAGCCCACACACTCAGCCCTTAACCCCAGTGTACAGAAGTGTCAAAACGTGTTTTTCAGCAGAAATAAACATGTTTCTGCAAGTTTGGTCAACCCCATGTAAGTTATGGGGCAGTAACATCACACTTTTGAAAACGTGTTTTTCAGCCCGAAATAAGCACGTTTTTTCAGACAACTGAATCTCCTTGTAACAGCAAGGCTCAGAAGAGCCCACACACTCAGCCCTTAACCCCAGTGTACAGAAAGTGTCAAACGTGTTTTTCAGCAGAAATAAACATGTTTCTGCAAGTTTGGTCAACCCCATGTAAGTTATGGGGCAGTAACATCACACTTTTGAAAACGTGTTTTTCAGCCCGAAATAAACGCGTTTTTTCAGACAACTGAATCTCCTTGTAACAGCAAGGCTCAGAAGAGCCCACACACTCAGCCCTTAACCCCAGTGTGCAGAAAGGGTCAAAACGTGTTTTTCAGCAGAAATAAACATGTTTCTGCAAGTTTGGTCAACCCCATGTAAGTTATGGGGCAGTAACATCACACTTTTGAAAACGTGTTTTTAAGCCCGAAATAAGCACGTTTTTTCAGACAACTGAATCTCCTTGTAGCAGCAAGGCTCAGAAGAGCCCACACACTCAGCCCTTAACCCCAGTGTGCAGAAAGGGTCAAAACGTGTTTTTCAGCAGAAATAAACATGTTTCTGCAAGTTTGGTCAACCCCATGTAAGTTATGGGGCAGTAACATCACACTTTTGAAAACGTGTTTTTCAGCCCGAAATAAACGCGTTTTTTCAGACAACTGAATCTCCTTGTAACAGCAAGGCTCAGAAGAGCCCACACACTCAGCCCTTAACCCCAGTGTACAGAAAGTGTCAAAACGTGTTTTTCAGCAGAAATAAACATGTTTCTGCAAGTTTGGTCAACCCCATGTAAGTTATGGGGCAGTAACATCACACTTTTGAAAACGTGTTTTCAGCCCGAAATAAGCACGTTTTTTCAGACAACTGAATCTCCTTGTAACAGCAAGGCTCAGAAGAGCCCACACACTCAGCCCTTAATCCCAGTGTACAGAAAGTGTCAAAACGTGTTTTTCAGCAGAAATAAACATGTTTCTGCAAGTTTGGTCAACCCCATGTAAGTTATGGGGCAGTAACATCACACTTTTGAAAACGTGTTTTTCAGCCCGAAATAAACGCGTTTTTTCAGACAACTGAATCTCCTTGTAACAGCAAGGCTCAGAAGAGCCCACACACTCAGCCCTTAACCCCAGTGTACAGAAAGTGTCAAAACGTGTTTTTCAGCAGAAATAAACATGTTTCTGCAAGTTTGGTCAACCCCATGTAAGTTATGGGGCAGTAACATCACACGTTTCAAAACGTGTTTTTCAGCCCGAAATAAGCGCGTTTTTTCAGACAACTGAATCTCCTTGTAACAGCAAGGCTCAGAAGAGCCCACACACTCAGCCCTTAACCCCAGTGTGCAGAAAGTGTCAAAACGTGTTTTTCAGCAGAAATAAACATGTTTCTGCAAGTTTGGTCAACCCCATGTAAGTTATGGGGCAGTAACATCACATTTTTCAAAACGTGTTTTTCAGCCCGAAATAAGCGCGTTTTTTCAGACACCTGAATTTCCTTGTAACAGCAAGGCTCAGAAGAGCCCACACACTCAGCCCTTAACCCCAGTGTACAGAAAGTGTCAAAACGTGTTTTTCAGCAGAAATAAACATGTTTCTGCAAGTTTGGTCAACCCCATGTAAGTTATGGGGCAGTAACATCACACTTTTGAAAACGTGTTTTTCAGCCCGAAATAAGCGCGTTTTTTCAGACAACTGAATCTCCTTGTAACAGCAAGGCTCAGAAGAGCCCACACACTCAGCCCTTAACCCCAGCGTACAGAAAGTGTCAAAACGTGTTTTTCAGCAGAAATAAACATGTTTCTGCAAGTTTGGTCAACCCCATGTAAGTTATGGGGCAGTAACATCACACTTTTGAAAACGTGTTTTTCAGCCCGAAATAAACGCGTTTTTTCAGACAACTGAATCTCCTTGTAACAGCAAGGCTCAGAAGAGCCCACACACTCAGCCCTTAACCCCAGTGTGCAGAAAGTGTCAAAACGTGTTTTTCAGCAGAAATAAACATGTTTCTGCAAGTTTGGTCAACCCCATGTAAGTTATGGGGCAGTAACATCACATTTTTCAAAACGTGTTTTTCAGCCCGAAATAAGCGCGTTTTTTCAGACACCTGAATTTCCTTGTAACAGCAAGGCTCAGAAGAGCCCACACACTCAGCCCTTAACCCCAGTGTACAGAAAGTGTCAAAACGTGTTTTTCAGCAGAAATAAACATGTTTCTGCAAGTTTGGTCAACCCCATGTAAGTTATGGGGCAGTAACATCACACTTTTGAAAACGTGTTTTTCAGCCCGAAATAAGCGCGTTTTTTCAGACAACTGAATCTCCTTGTAACAGCAAGGCTCAGAAGAGCCCACACACTCAGCCCTTAACCCCAGTGTACAGAAAGTGTCAAAACGTGTTTTTCAGCAGAAATAAACATGTTTCTGCAAGTTTGGTCAACCCCATGTAAGTTATGGGGCAGTAACATCACACTTTTGAAAACGTGTTTTTCAGCCCGAAATAAGCGCGTTTTTTCAGACAACTGAATCTCCTTGTAACAGCAAGGCTCAGAAGAGCCCACACACTCAGCCCTTAACCCCAGTGTGCAGAAAGTGTCAAAACGTGTTTTTCAGCAGAAATAAACATGTTTCTGCAAGTTTGGTCAACCCCATGTAAGTTATGGGGCAGTAACATCACATTTTTCAAAACGTGTTTTTCAGCCCGAAATAAGCGCGTTTTTTCAGACACCTGAATTTCCTTGTAACAGCAAGGCTCAGAAGAGCCCACACACTCAGCCCTTAACCCCAGTGTACAGAAAGTGTCAAAACGTGTTTTTCAGCAGAAATAAACATGTTTCTGCAAGTTTGGTCAACCCCATGTAAGTTATGGGGCAGTAACATCACACTTTTGAAAACGTGTTTTTCAGCCCGAAATAAGCACGTTTTTTCAGACAACTGAATCTCCTTGTAACAGCAAGGCTCAGAAGAGCCCACACACTCAGCCCTTAACCCCAGTGTACAGAAAGTGTCAAAACGTGTTTTTCAGCAGAAATAAACATGTTTCTGCAAGTTTGGTCAACCCCATGTAAGTTATGGGGCAGTAACATCACACTTTTGAAAACGTGTTTTTCAGCCCGAAATAAACGCGTTTTTTCAGACAACTGAATCTCCCTTGTAACAGCAAGGCTCAGAAGAGCCCACACACTCAGCCCTTAACCCCAGTGTACAGAAAGTGTCAAAACGTGTTTTTCAGCAGAAATAAACATGTTTCTGCAAGTTTGGTCAACCCCATGTAAGTTATGGGGCAGTAACATCACACTTTTGAAAACGTGTTTTTCAGCCCGAAATAAACGCGTTTTTTCAGACAACTGAATCTCCTTGTAACAGCAAGGCTCAGAAGAGCCCACACACTCAGCCCTTAACCCCAGTGTGCAGAAAGGGTCAAAACGTGTTTTTCAGCAGAAATAAACATGTTTCTGCAAGTTTGGTCAACCCATGTAAGTTATGGGGCAGTAACATCACATTTTTCAAAACGTGTTTTTCAGCCCGAAATAAGCGCGTTTCTTCAGACACCTGAATTTCCTTGTAACAGCAAGGCTCAGAAGAGCCCACACACTCAGCCCTTAACCCCAGTGCACAGAAAGTGTCAAAACGTGTTTTTCAGCAGAAATAAACATGTTTCTGCAAGTTTGGTCAACCCCATGTAAGTTATGGGGCAGTAACATCACACTTTTGAAAACGTGTTTTTCAGCCCGAAATAAACGCGTTTTTTCAGACAACTGAATCTCCTTGTAACAGGAAGGCTCAGAAGAGCCCACACACTCAGCCCTTAACCCCAGTGTACAGAAAGTGTCAAAACGTGTTTTTCAGCAGAAATAAACATGTTTCTGCAAGTTTGGTCAACCCCATGTAAGTTATGGGGCAGTAACATCACACTTTTCAAAACGTGTTTTTCAGCCCGAAATAAGCGCGTTTTTTCAGACAACTGAATCTCCTTGTAACAGCAAGGCTCAGAAGAGCCCACACACTCAGCCCTTAACCCCAGTGTACAGAAAGTGTCAAAACGTGTTTTTCAGCAGAAATAAACATGTTTCTGCAAGTTTGGTCAACCCCATGTAAGTTATGGGGCAGTAACATCACACGTTTCAAAACGTGTTTTTCAGCCCGAAATAAGCGCGTTTTTTCAGACAACTGAATCTCCTTGTAACAGCAAGGCTCAGAAGAGCCCACACACTCAGCCCTTAACCCCAGTGTGCAGAAAGTGTCAAAACGTGTTTTTCAGCAGAAATAAACATGTTTCTGCAAGTTTGGTCAACCCCATGTAAGTTATGGGGCAGTAACATCACATTTTTCAAAACGTGTTTTTCAGCCCGAAATAAGCGCGT
Source organism: Lepisosteus oculatus (assembly GCF_040954835.1). NCBI lineage: Eukaryota > Metazoa > Chordata > Actinopteri > Semionotiformes > Lepisosteidae > Lepisosteus > Lepisosteus oculatus. The sequence continues at coordinate 7,897 of NW_027168025.1, read as the reverse complement.
TTTTTCAGACACCTGAATTTCCTTGTAACAGCAAGGCTCAGAAGAGCCCACACACTCAGCCCTTAACCCCAGTGTACAGAAAGTGTCAAAACGTGTTTTTCAGCAGAAATAAACAGTTTCTGCAAGTTTGGTCAACCCCATGTAAGTATAATGGGGCAGTAACATCACACTTTTGAAAACGTGTTTTTCAGCCCGAAATAAGCGCGTTTTTTCAGACAACTGAATCTCCTTGTAACAGCAAGGCTCAGAAGAGCCCCACACACTCAGCCTTAACCCCAGTGTACAGAAAGTGTCAAAACGTGTTTTTCAGCAGAAATAAACATGTTTCTGCAAGTTTGGTCAACCCCATGTAAGTTATGGGGCAGTAACATCACACTTTTGAAAACGTGTTTTTCAGCCCGAAATAAGCGCGTTTTTTCAGACAACTGAATCTCCTTGTAACAGCAAGGCTCAGAAGAGCCTACACACTCAGCCCTTAACCCCAGTGTGCAGAAAGGGTCAAAACGTGTTTTTCAGCAGAAATAAACATGTTTCTGCAAGTTTGGTCAACCCCATGTAAGTTATGGGGCAGTAACATCACACTTTTCAAAACGTGTTTTTCAGCCCGAAATAAACGCGTTTTTTCAGACAACTGAATCTCCTTGTAACAGCAAGGCTCAGAAGAGCCCACACACTCAGCCCTTAACCCCAGTGTACAGAAAGTGTCAAAACGTGTTTTCAGCAGAAATAAACATGTTTCTGCAAGTTTGGTCAACCCATGTAAGTTATGGGGCAGTAACATCACACTTTTGAAAACGTGTTTTTCAGCCCGAAATAAACACGTTTTTTCAGACAACTGAATCTCCTTGTAGCAGCAAGGCTCAGAAGAGCCCACACACTCAGCCCTTAACCCCAGTGTGCAGAAAGGGTCAAAACGTGTTTTTCAGCAGAAATAAACATGTTTCTGCAAGTTTGGTCAACCCCATGTAAGTTATGGGGCAGTAACATCACACTTTTGAAAACGTGTTTTTCAGCCCGAAATAAACGCGTTTTTTCAGACAACTGAATCTCCTTGTAACAGCAAGGCTCAGAAGAGCCCACACACTCAGCCCTTAACCCCAGTGTACAGAAAGTGTCAAAACGTGTTTTCAGCAGAAATAAACATGTTTCTGCAAGTTTGGTCAACCCCATGTAAGTTATGGGGCAGTAACATCACACTTTTGAAAACGTGTTTTTCAGCCCGAAATAAACGCGTTTTTTCAGACAACTGAATCTCCTTGTAACAGCAAGGCTCAGAAGAGCCCACACACTCAGCCCTTAACCCCAGTGTACAGAAAGTGTCAAAACGTGTTTTTCAGCAGAAATAAACATGTTTCTGCAAGTTTGGTCAACCCCAGTGTAAGTTATGGGGCAGTAACATCACACTTTTGAAAACGTGTTTTTCAGCCCGAAATAAGCACGTTTTTTCAGACAACTGAATCTCCTTGTAACAGCAAGGCTCAGAAGAGCCCACACACTCAGCCCTTAACCCCAGTGTACAGAAAGTGTCAAAACGTGTTTTTCAGCAGAAATAAACATGTTTCTGCAAGTTTGGTCAACCCCATGTAAGTTATGGGGCAGTAACATCACACTTTTGAAAACGTGTTTTTCAGCCCGAAATAAACGCGTTTTTTCAGACAACTGAATCTCCTTGTAACAGCAAGGCTCAGAAGAGCCCACACACTCAGCCCTTAACCCCAGTGTGCAGAAAGGGTCAAAACGTGTTTTTCAGCAGAAATAAACATGTTTCTGCAAGTTTGGTCAACCCCATGTAAGTTATGGGGCAGTAACATCACACTTTTGAAAACGTGTTTTTAAGCCCGAAATAAGCACGTTTTTTCAGACAACTGAATCTCCTTGTAGCAGCAAGGCTCAGAAGAGCCCACACACTCAGCCCTTAACCCCAGTGTGCAGAAAGGGTCAAAACGTGTTTTTCAGCAGAAATAAACATGTTTCTGCAAGTTTGGTCAACCCCATGTAAGTTATGGGGCAGTAACATCACACTTTTGAAAACGTGTTTTTCAGCCCGAAAATAAACGCGTTTTTTCAGACAACTGAATCTCCTTGTAACAGCAAGGCTCAGAAGAGCCCACACACTCAGCCCTTAACCCCAGTGTACAGAAAGTGTCAAAACGTGTTTTTCAGCAGAAATAAACATGTTTCTGCAAGTTTGGTCAACCCCATGTAAGTTATGGGGCAGTAACATCACACTTTTGAAAACGTGTTTTTCAGCCCGAAATAAGCACGTTTTTCAGACAACTGAATCTCCTTGTAACAGCAAGGCTCAGAAGAGCCCACACACTCAGCCCTTAATCCCAGTGTACAGAAAGTGTCAAAAACGTGTTTTTCAGCAGAAATAAACATGTTTCTGCAAGTTTGGTCAACCCCATGTAAGTTATGGGGCAGTAACATCACACTTTTGAAAACGTGTTTTTCAGCCCGAAATAAACGCGTTTTTTCAGACAACTGAATCTCCTTGTAACAGCAAGGCTCAGAAGAGCCCACACACTCAGCCCTTAACCCCAGTGTACAGAAAGTGTCAAAACGTGTTTTTCAGCAGAAATAAACATGTTTCTGCAAGTTTGGTCAACCCCATGTAAGTTATGGGGGCAGTAACATCACACTTTTGAAAACGTGTTTTTCAGCCCGAAATAAACGCGTTTTTTCAGACAACTGAATCTCCTTGTAACAGCAAGGCTCAGAAGAGCCCACACACTCAGCCCTTAACCCCAGTGTACAGAAAGTGTCAAAACGTGTTTTTCAGCAGAAATAAACATGTTTCTGCAAGTTTGGTCAACCCCATGTAAGTTATGGGCAGTAACATCACACTTTTGAAAACGTGTTTTTCAGCCCGAAATAAACGCGTTTTTTCAGACAACTGAATCTCCTTGTAACAGCAAGGCTCAGAAGAGCCCACACACTCAGCCCTTAACCCCAGTGTACAGAAAGTGTCAAAACGTGTTTTTCAGCAGAAATAAACATGTTTCTGCAAGTTTGGTCAACCCCATGTAAGTTATGGGGCAGTAACATCACACTTTTGAAAACGTGTTTTCAGCCCGAAATAAACGCGTTTTTTCAGACAACTGAATCTCCTTGTAACAGCAAGGCTCAGAAGAGCCCACACACTCAGCCCTTAACCCCAGTGTGCAGAAAGGGTCAAAACGTGTTTTTCAGCAGAAATAAACATGTTTCTGCAAGTTTGGTCAACCCCATGTAAGTTATGGGGCAGTAACATCACACTTTTGAAAACGTGTTTTTCAGCCCGAAATAAGCACGTTTTTTCAGACAACTGAATCTCCTTGTAACAGCAAGGCTCAGAAGAGCCCACACACTCAGCCCTTAACCCCAGTGTACAGAAAGTGTCAAAACGTGTTTTTCAGCAGAAATAAACATGTTTCTGCAAGTTTGGTCAACCCCATGTAAGTTATGGGGCAGTAACATCACACTTTTGAAAACGTGTTTTTCAGCCCGAAATAAACGCGTTTTTTCAGACAACTGAATCTCCTTGTAACAGCAAGGCTCAGAAGAGCCCACACACTCAGCCCTTAACCCCAGTGTACAGAAAGTGTCAAAACGTGTTTTTCAGCAGAAATAAACATGTTTCTGCAAGTTTGGTCAACCCCATGTAAGTTATGGGGCAGTAACATCACACTTTTGAAAACGTGTTTTTCAGCCCGAAATAAACGCGTTTTTTCAGACAACTGAATCTCCTTGTAACAGCAAGGGCTCAGAAGAGCCCACACACTCAGCCCTTAACCCCAGTGTACAGAAAGTGTCAAAACGTGTTTTTCAGCAGAAATAAACATGTTTCTGCAAGTTTGGTCAACCCCATGTAAGTTATGGGGCAGTAACATCACACTTTTGAAAAACGTGTTTTTCAGCCCGAAATAACGCGTTTTTTCAGACAACTGAATCTCCTTGTAACAGCAAGGCTCAGAAGAGCCCACACACTCAGCCCTTAACCCCAGTGTACAGAAAGTGTCAAAACGTGTTTTTCAGCAGAAATAAACATGTTTCTGCAAGTTTGGTCAACCCATGTAAGTTATGGGGCAGTAACATCACACTTTTGAAAACGTGTTTTTCAGCCCGAAATAAACGCGTTTTTTCAGACAACTGAATCTCCTTGTAACAGCAAGGCTCAGAAGAGCCCACACACTCAGCCCTTAACCCCAGTGTACAGAAAGTGTCAAAACGTGTTTTTCAGCAGAAATAAACATGTTTCTGCAAGTTTGGTCAACCCCATGTAAGTTATGGGGCAGTAACATCACACTTTTGAAAACGTGTTTTTAAGCCCGAAATAAGCACGTTTTTTCAGACAACTGAATCTCCTTGTAGCAGCAAGGCTCAGAAGAGCCCACACACTCAGCCCTTAACCCCAGTGTGCAGAAAGGGTCAAAACGTGTTTTTCAGCAGAAATAAACATGTTTCTGCAAGTTTGGTCAACCCCATGTAAGTTATGGGGCAGTAACATCACACTTTTGAAAACGTGTTTTTCAGCCCGAAATAAACGCGTTTTTTCAGACAACTGAATCTCCTTGTAACAGCAAGGCTCAGAAGAGCCCACACACTCAGCCCTTAACCCCAGTGTACAGAAAGTGTCAAAACGTGTTTTTCAGCAGAAATAAACATGTTTCTGCAAGTTTGGTCAACCCCATGTAAGTTAGGGCAGTAACATCACACTTTTGAAAACGTGTTTTTCAGCCCGAAATAAGCACGTTTTTTCAGACAACTGAATCTCCTTGTAACAGCAAGGCTCAGAAGAGCCCACACACTCAGCCCTTAATCCCAGTGTACAGAAAGTGTCAAAACGTGTTTTTCAGCAGAAATAAACATGTTTCTGCAAGTTTGGTCAACCCCATGTAAGTTATGGGGCAGTAACATCACACTTTTGAAAACGTGTTTTTCAGCCCGAAATAAACGCGTTTTTTCAGACAACTGAATCTCCTTGTAACAGCAAGGCTCAGAAGAGCCCACACACTCAGCCCTTAACCCCAGTGTACAGAAAGTGTCAAAACGTGTTTTTCAGCAGAAATAAACATGTTTCTGCAAGTTTGGTCAACCCCATGTAAGTTATGGGGCAGTAACATCACACTTTTGAAAACGTGTTTTTCAGCCCGAAATAAACGCGTTTTTTCAGACAACTGAATCTCCTTGTAACAGCAAGGCTCAGAAGAGCCCACACACTCAGCCCTTAATCCCCAGTGTACAGAAAGTGTCAAAACGTGTTTTTCAGCAGAAATAAACATGTTTCTGCAAGTTTGGTCAACCCCATGTAAGTTATGGGGCAGTAACATCACACTTTTGAAAACGTGTTTTTCAGCCCGAAATAAACGCGTTTTTTCAGACAACTGAATCTCCTTGTAACAGCAAGGCTCAGAAGAGCCCACACACTCAGCCCTTAATCCCAGTGTACAGAAAGTGTCAAAACGTGTTTTTCAGCAGAAATAAACATGTTTCTGCAAGTTTGGTCAACCCCATGTAAGTTATGGGGCAGTAACATCACACTTTTGAAACGTGTTTTTCAGCCCGAAATAAACGCGTTTTTTCAGACAACTGAATCTCCTTGTAACAGCAAGGCTCAGAAGAGCCCACACACTCAGCCCTTAACCCCAGTGTGCAGAAAGGGTCAAAACGTGTTTTTCAGCAGAAATAAACATGTTTCTGCAAGTTTGGTCAACCCCATGTAAGTTATGGGGCAGTAACATCACACTTTTGAAAACGTGTTTTTCAGCCCGAAATAAACGCGTTTTTTCAGACAACTGAATCTCTTGTAACAGCAAGGCTCAGAAGAGCCCACACACTCAGCCCTTAACCCCAGTGTACAGAAAGTGTCAAAACGTGTTTTTCAGCAGAAATAAACATGTTTCTGCAAGTTTGGTCAACCCCATGTAAGTTATGGGGCAGTAACATCACACTTTTGAAAACGTGTTTTTCAGCCCGAAATAAACGCGTTTTTTCAGACAACTGAATCTCCTTGTAACAGCAAGGCTCAGAAGAGCCCACACACTCAGCCCTTAACCCAGTGTACAGAAAGTGTCAAAACGTGTTTTTCAGCAGAAATAAACATGTTTCTGCAAGTTTGGTCAACCCCATGTAAGTTATGGGGCAGTAACATCACACTTTTGAAAACGTGTTTTTCAGCCCGAAATAAACGCGTTTTTTCAGACAACTGAATCTCCTTGTAACAGCAAGGCTCAGAAGAGCCCACACACTCAGCCCTTAACCCCAGTGTACAGAAAGTGTCAAAACGTGTTTTTCAGCAGAATTAAACATGTTTCTGCAAGTTTGGTCAACCCCATGTAAGTTATGGGGCAGTAACATCACACTTTTGAAAACGTGTTTTTAAGCCCGAAATAAGCACGTTTTTTCAGACAACTGAATCTCCTTGTAGCAGCAAGGCTCAGAAGAGCCCACACACTCAGCCCTTAACCCCAGTGTGCAGAAAGGGTCAAAACGTGTTTTTCAGCAGAAATAAACATGTTTCTGCAAGTTTGGTCAACCCCATGTAAGTTATGGGGCAGTAACATCACACTTTTGAAAACGTGTTTTTCAGCCCGAAATAAACGCGTTTTTTCAGACAACTGAATCTCCTTGTAACAGCAAGGCTCAGAAGAGCCCACACACTCAGCCCTTAACCCCAGTGTGCAGAAAGGGTCAAAACGTGTTTTCAGCAGAAATAAACATGTTTCTGCAAGTTTGGTCAACCCCATGTAAGTTATGGGGCAGTAACATCACACTTTTGAAAACGTGTTTTTCAGCCCGAAATAAGCACGTTTTTTCAGACAAACTGAATCTCCTTGTAGCAGCAAGGCTCAGAAGAGCCCACACACTCAGCCCTTAACCCCAGTGTACAGAAAGTGTCAAAACGTGTTTTTCAGCAGAAATAAACATGTTTCTGCAAGTTTGGTCAACCCCATGTAAGTTATGGGGCAGTAACATCACACTTTTGAAAACGTGTTTTTCAGCCCGAAATAAGCACGTTTTTTCAGACAACTGAATCTCCTTGTAACAGCAAGGCTCAGAAAGAGCCCACACACTCAGCCCTTAACCCCAGTGTACAGAAAGTGTCAAAACGTGTTTTTCAGCAGAAATAAACATGTTTCTGCAAGTTTGGTCAACCCCATGTAAGTTATGGGGCAGTAACATCACACTTTTGAAAACGTGTTTTTCAGCCCGAAATAAACGCGTTTTTTCAGACAACTGAATCTCCTTGTAACAGCAAGGCTCAGAAGAGCCCACACACTCAGCCCTTAACCCCAGTGTACAGAAAGTGTCAAAACGTGTTTTTCAGCAGAAATAAACATGTTTCTGCAAGTTGGTCAACCCCATGTAAGTTATGGGGCAGTAACATCACACTTTTGAAAACGTGTTTTTCAGCCCGAAATAAACGCGTTTTTTCAGACAACTGAATCTCCTTGTAGCAGCAAGGCTCAGAAGAGCCCACACACTCAGCCCTTAACCCCAGTGTGCAGAAAGGGTCAAAACGTGTTTTTCAGCAGAAATAAACATGTTTCTGCAAGTTTGGTCAACCCCATGTAAGTTATGGGGCAGTAACATCACACTTTTGAAAACGTGTTTTTAAGCCCGAAATAAGCACGTTTTTTCAGACAACTGAATCTCCTTGTAGCAGCAAGGCTCAGAAGAGCCCACACACTCAGCCCTTAACCCCAGTCGTGCAGAAAGGTCAAAACGTGTTTTTCAGCAGAAATAAACATGTTTCTGCAAGTTTGGTCAACCCCATGTAAGTTATGGGGCAGTAACATCACACTTTTGAAAAACGTGTTTCTTCAGCCCGAAATCAACGCGTTTTTTCAGACAACTGAATCTCCTTGTAACAGCAAGGCTCAGAAGAGCCCACACACTCAGCCTTAACCCCAGT